>NW_015151349.1:115123-129199 GCF_000732505.1 Cyprinodon variegatus
CCCCCCCTCATGCTGTATTGGGAAAAAAAAAACCACACACCCAGAGGCAGCAGCTTATAAAAACAGACATTCTTAGGCAACAGTGGACTTTAGGACCAGCAGTGAGTTGGAGATGACTGGTGGGAAGGAGGGACGCTCCAGACTCTGTGAGTTTTATTTATATAGGCAGACAATTATGAGCTCAAACAGTTATTATAGGGCAAGGAAAAGTGGATTTGTTTTTAAATTATGTCATAACAACTTAAAGCTGAGTCTTTAGGCTGATCAGAGCTTGAATTCTGACCATTTTTGTGGGGATTTTGCATGAAATTTGCTTCTTTGTGTTGAGGATCTTACTTTAAAGAAGTTACATTAATACAGTACTAAGGGTGTAAAAAGAACGACTTGAGAAAACACTGAAAGCGTCTATCTCAGGTTTGTATTTCTATTTCATCAGGATTCATGGGTAGGCTGTGGTGTACGATGTGTGGGAAAGAGGTCAGGTGCTTCTGACACTCTGAGGAGATGTTAGTGTAGCAGAAGAGCTGATATTTGAAACCCCCACAACATTTGATGGGGGCAATACATCTGCTTTTCTTAATTAATCCATTAGTTATTTCCCATCAGGTTCATAATAAGACAAAAACAACATAAATGACTTTCAAAAACAGCCTTTTTGGTTTTAGTCATCTCTTCTGGGACATAACCTTGAATTAAAGTGCAATAAAATCTAAACTAAATGTTAGTAGTTTTACCCGGAGAGCTGGTTAATCACTTATTTACTGTACATCTAGCAATACAAAGTAAGAAACTGAGGTCGCTTTTATATGCAGAAGACCAAGGAGTCCATTGGTGGGGGAAAAAACATGATTTTCCAAAAATAAATTCTTCATAAAAAGAAAATTGGCTTATTAATCTAATGAAATAATTATCTAGCGCCTAGTATGTATGACTTGGACTTTATATTTAGGCAACTTTTATTATCATTTTGTATACACAGAGTGTATATAAAAGAAATTTCATATGTTTCGTGTGGCTGTTGAGATTATTTATCTGATTATTCTTCACCAACACTGCATCATGACGAAAACAAAGTTTAGAGATCTACTAACAAATATATACCAGAAATACATGGGGAGCCATTTCCTTCAAATTGAATGAATTAATGAATACTGTTATTAAATATCAATAATTATACCATCAAATAGGTAAAATGAACCGATGAAATGCAGCAAAATAGATGATAAAAACTCTATCTTATTCTTTGCTTTTTGGATGATGTAACTCCAATTAAAGTATTCAAGTGTTTTCATGCCTCCACAAACATCGTGCTAACAGGTCTAAGACAGGGTTTCCGCAGGTTATTAACAATCATTAAAAGTAATTACCTTAATATTTTTTAAATTAAGGCCTTAATTTGCAATAAAGTTAATTAAGTGTGATTATTGTGGCCTTTAAGATGCTTCATTAAAAAAAAAAAACATTTCTGAAAACAATTTAGTCAGATATATTATTTGCGATATATTTGCGTGGAACAGCTTCCGGTTGATCGTAAAGCCGTATGTTCGGAAAAGAAGCTCGAGGCGGAGAAAAGGCTAGAGAGTAAGAAAATGCTAATTTCAACAAAAGTGGCTGAAAAAAGAGGAATTCAAGACATGGATGTAGCCTGTTGACAGTAAAGATGAAGGATTTTGCCATCCATCCATCCATCCATCCATCCATCCATCCATCCATCCATCCATCCATCCATCCATCCATCATCCATCCATCCACCCACCCACAGATACGGTAGATATAGATATATAGAGAGCATTAGAAAGCATTAGAGTTACTTATTCCTATCTAAACCCTTTAAGAGCAATTCAGAAAATGGGAAAAATTACAAGAATAAAAAGAGAAAAATCTAAATCCTAATAGCGTTTTCTGTAAAACTCTTCTGTTTCAGATGATTTCCGGCAGGAAAATGGAGTCCAGTCGAGCAATTACAGTTCCATCTCTCCTCCGGCCTCACCGGAGGTCCAGGAGGAACCCTTCTCCACCTACTTTGAGGATAAGGTCCCCATTCCAGAAAGTCGCAATCAGGTACAACCCAAAAATTAAATCTAATCCTTTGAGTAAATAAAATTTAGTAGTATATTCACTAATCTAACATTTTGTTCGTTTCTTTCTAATGTTGTCCTTCTCTAATGTATAAATATTAAAACAAAAACAGAGGTTGGCTGAAAGGTTAGAGGATTTGTTGCAATTAAAACAGGTCATCTTATTAGTAATAAAAATGCTTTGTCTCTTCCCTTTAGATCTTCAGTTTCCGTAAACTCTGGGCCTTCACCGGACCAGGGTTTCTGATGAGCATTGCTTATTTAGATCCTGGAAACATCGAGTCAGATCTGCAGTCTGGTGCCAAAGCTGGTTTTAAGGTAATGACTAAAGCATTTTTATGTACACATCATAAAATATATATAAACTATCAGAATGTTTTTACATATTTATCCTGACAAATGGGAAATATAATTATATCCTCTGATTTTTGGAGGCAGAAAAACCTCAGATCTGCAGAGCACCAACTAAAATCAGTTTTAGATAGAAGCTTGAATGAACCAGTCACTGCTTTGTTTTTATAATTTACAGCTTATTCAAAAGATCTATGAGAAAACAAGAAACATGAGTTATTACAATATATGTGGAAGAATATAACAGGGGAAACCCACAATTAAAAAAACATTCAGTCAGCTTACAAAAGTACTTCAAGCTTAGCAGAATAGCTATTTTGGACTTTGTATTTGACAACAAAAACAGGTATGGATTACCACTAAGTGAAGAATAATGTTTTCCCGCAATTTATGTGAGCGACACTTTTTACAAGAAAGTGTTTAAATTTAGTTTCAGATGCATTTTAGCCTTTTATCCCCTTTTGTTGGTGAACAGTATGTTTCCTTCTACTTAAATTTCCAGTAACATAATAGAATGGAGCCCTCTGTAACTCATCCGCTTCTAAAGGGATCAACTTTGGATGGCTGCATTCAAGCCTGTAACTCTCTGCTGGAAACTGTTCAGTTAAAGTTATTGTGGAGGATTTTCGCTAATTTTTTAAAAGATCCACCCTCTCCACTTTAAAAAAAAAGAAATGCGCGGACAAGAGCGTGCATGAGCCAATTTCTCCTCGTGCATGCTCTGTTTAAAAGTTGCTGTTCTCTTAGCTCATACAAGCTTACTGTCTCTGAACATCTGCCCTAACCCCTAAATCTCTCAATCACTATATAGAGCGAGGACTATATAGTGGACTTTATAAGGAACTCAGTTAACTTACCATTATTTACAGACCATCACTGCTTTTTGCTCACAAAACTCTCCCTCCACTGCGCAGTGCCTGCGCCATCTTTGTTATCAGGCTCCGCTGTCGGGTAGCAACTGCTTATCGCAACAGCGGTACACTGTGAAAGCAAATCCCATAATGCTTTGCGAGGAGAGCTCTTCACGCAAAAGCATTCAGGAATATATCTGCCTCCTCTGAGGCCTTTGTTTTCTTCTCATTCACTTCGTAGACACTTATGACCCTCGGCCATTTTCAAAGAACCGCGGTGTGAAAGGTGAGCTTCAATGACTGTCTGAAACAGTATCTCGCCACAGATATATACGCCTAAAAGGGCGCAGGTGCAGAAAAGGATAGCTAACGTGACGAGCACGTAGGACGGCCTTATGTAAACATATCGCCAGAATCATTCACAATTAGGAGGACCTTCCAAAAAAGGTTAAAAAAAAATAATTTCCAAGTTTGAAGGCGTTTCGCTTCCCATCCAGGAAACTTTTTCAATTCAAAATGTCAGGAATAGCGTTGAGTTCGAGGTTTTATACAGTAGCCCATTAAAACCTTGTTTTTGTTTAGAAAACATGCAAATTGAAACGGATGAATGGGTCCAACCCTTTGGAATGGGGGTTGTCTTTGTTTGCCTGCAATGCCCCATACCTGTCTAAGTGTCTGAAAGGGGGGGGTCGTTAAATGGAATTGTTTTGCTGGTTAATAGGCGAGGTCTTGTGCTCCCCAGTAAAGGGGTTTGGGTTGTGATGCATTGAGTCCCCCCTCTTCACCAGCAATTAGGAGGACCTCTTACTTAGACGATCCACCCGGAAACAAAGTTTGTCCTCCATACGTTTAAAGTTTGTTGGATTAATTATTTAATAAATAAAATTATTCAATATTACTTTTATTTAATTTGGTAGGTCTAGGAACTGAGTGAAATTTTCCATTACATATTATGTTGCCTCTCATTGTATTGGTTATATTGCCCGGAAATGACAGGACATCCATCTCTAAGGTGATGTAGTGACTTATGTTGATTTGATCTCTCAGCTCCTATGGGTCCTGCTTTTTGCAACCATCATTGGGTTGCTGCTGCAGAGGTTGGCTGCACGCCTCGGAGTCGTCACCGGGATGCACCTGGCTGAAATCTGCAACCGCCAGTATCCCACTGTAAGTCCCTGGCTAATCCTCTCAACTCCTTCTGGTTGTTTTTAATCACGTTCTTTGAATAAGTGGTTGTTTCCTTCAGGTTCCACGGATAATCCTTTGGTTAATGATCGAACTGGCAATTATTGGTTCAGACATGCAGGAGGTCATCGGCTGTGCCATCGCCTTTAACCTTCTCTCAGTGGGCAGGTGAGGCACTTTATATTAAATCCACAACAGATAATAGATTGGAAGATATGTGTTTGTTCATGGTTTTCCTTCTTTGTGTAACTACCAGGATCCCACTGTGGGCAGGGGTCCTCATCACCATCGCAGACACGTTTGTGTTCCTCTTTTTAGACAAATATGGTATGTAGTCAACTTAATCCAGATCTTTAACTTCACTGATCTGGTTTGTGCTTCCAGATGTTTTCACATGTTTTCATTTCTTAAGGTTTGAGGAAACTTGAAGCTTTCTTTGGATTTCTGATCACTGTAATGGCTATAAGCTTTGGTTATGAGGTAAGCTTCCTACACTCTTCCTGACCAGTTTATATGCAGCCATCATGGGCCAGAGCTCTATAATAAACCTCTTCCTTTTAAAGATGGAACTAAATCTTTCTTTTTCAGGATAACATATGATATACAACTCTGAAGGCTCTTTATTAGAATTAGTGATGTGCCGATGCCATTTTTGGCCTCGATACATGATACCTGGCTGTGCAGTATTGGTTGATACCGATACAATCTGTTTGAAATTGATGTGTGTGTATATACGAAGAACTGCAGACTACTTCGATGTAAAATAATAGCCATCATGGCTTTCTCAAGCTGCTGCCTACCTTAGTGAAGCAGGGAAAAGACTAATTCAAAGTGAATCCAGTAGAAATTTTCTTGCCTACCTGGAATGGGTGAAAATAATTGAATAAACTTTTGGCTCTCAAAATGGTATCAGTGACCTATTTGTTGGTACTCGCCGATACAGATACCACCATTTTCAGCACTGGACAGGGCCTGTGGTGACTGCACAGCAGGGGCAGACAAGGCGCCAGCCATTTCAGCACTGGACAGTACCAACCTAGGTTAACAACAACAATAAAAAAGATGTAGAAGCAACTAGTGTTGCTCTGATGCCCTTTTTTTGGCCCAGATACCTGGCTGTGCAGTATCGACCGATACCATCTGTTTAAAATTGATGTGTGTGTATATATGAAGAACTGCATACTACTTGGATGTAAAATAATAGCCATCATGGCTTGGTCAAGCTGCTGCCTACCTTTGTGAAGCAGGAAAAAGACTAATACAAAGCACCAAGTAGTATGCCACGCTAACGCTAGTTTCATCGGCTGAAACCGCCATGTTCTTTAGACTGAACTGTCGCGCTTCACGTTGCGTCACACCTCAAAACCAACGCTGATTGGACGTTCGTTTGGTGAACGGCTCCAAATTTTCTTTAACGGAGAGTAGCCAGACTAATCTGCGAGTGAAACCTTGAAAGCTCGCGGGATCAGGATGGTCTCATGAGGCTACTGTTTTGTGGTCTTAAGGCTGATTTATACTCAGACACCAGGGCGTCTGCGTGTGTGTCGCTGTGACTGCAAATGTACTTCTGCCCCCTCCGCAGACACTTTGCTGCACCTCTCCAAAATTGTAGGTGACTGCAGACAGGAGGCCTCTGATTGGTCAAATCTACTTCTCCAAAAAAGTAATTGAGTTACTGAGTTACTCCACAATAAAAGTAACTAGTTACTGGTAAAAGTAACTATTGTTACTTCTGCGTGTCTTGCCCCCAATACCCTCACCACCTGGCCCCCACCTTCTTGCCATGTGCTTCAAAAGCCAGCTGAATAGAGTGGACGGCAAAGACAAGTACCTGCAGAGAGTTTCGCATTTATTGCAACTCAACGTAAATTAAATCAGGGGGGAACGCTATCTGACGGAGTTTATAGGCCCGTCATATACCGTTCCCCCCATGTTAAGCAGGGAGAACGGTATCTGACGGGCCTATAAACACTGGATAAACTCTTTAAACTATCACCTAATTAGCGCTATTTAGTATATTGTGCCTGTGCTGCTTATATCTTGTGTTTTATGGTGGTGTAACATTTATTTCGCTCTCTTTTATTCCCACAGTACGTGCTGGTGAAACCGGACCAAGGAGAGGTTCTTAAAGGGATGTTTTTACCGTACTGTGCTAACTGTGGGCCTGTGCAACTGGAGCAGGCCGTAGGAATCGTTGGTGCAGTCATTATGCCCCACAACATCTACCTTCATTCAGCTCTGGTCAAAGTGAGCAAAACGCCATAGAACTATACGTACAAAACAAGAACTCTGAGGGAAAGTCGATTCTGCATGTCCTGAGAGCATCTATCAGTTTATTTTTATAATTGCAAATAAAACACAGTGATAGTTTTGTTTTAATTTCTTTTGTTTTCTTCAGTCCAGAGAAGTGGATCGGAAAAACAAGAAGGACGTAAAAGAAGCCAACAAGTACTTCTTCATCGAATCATCTATCGCCCTCTTCGTGTCCTTCCTCATCAACGTCTTTGTCGTCGCAGTCTTTGCTCAGGCTTTTTACAATAAAAACAACATGGAGGTGGTGAGTACCATGTTAGGACGTGATCGTCTTTTTGCTGCAGAGTTAAATAGCTTCTTTCTTTTTAGGGTTAATTGAACACATATTGATGATTTAGTTGTTGCTGATTGTGTTTTAGAACGCTGTGTGCAATGCTACAGGCAGCCCCCACACCGATCTCTTCCCTCTCAACAATGGCACTCTGGAGGTGGACATCTACAAAGGGGTATGTCTGCTCTGCTTTACTCCAGCAATAAACTCTGATACAGTTTATGCTTTGGGAATAGAAATGTTTTAAACAATCAGATCAACTAATGCTTTATTTTTTTCATAGTCATTTAATAACTTTCATAAGCATTCCCAATTTATAAGAGGTGTTATTCCTGGTGCAGTTGACATCCTGATTTTGTATCAGCCCCTTCTGGTAGCAGCTTTTCAATTATCGTAGATTCATTATAGTTTTTAAAATAATCCATACCTATTTAAAATGCATTGAAACTATTAAAAAATTTTTGGTCAAATGATTGCTGAACCTAATTGTAAAGAAATATATTTTCTTAAAATCTTTAGATGCATCTTCATAAAGAAGAACATAATGAAAAAGTACATCTGTTTTAGTTATTCAACACAACATTGCCTCATTTGAGAGTTTCTTTTCATTTTTGATGATTATGATCCAAAATCAGTTGGTCAAAAATTTGGGATGTTTTATGAAACCAATAAAAACATAATGATAATTGTGGAGTTAGGAAGCTGAGGCAGAGGCAAATTTAGCAAGAACACAGATTTATTTTACGTCCGTAGACGGACAGAAAAGCTCCTACTTGGGCAAACCCAGTACACACATTTATACCTCACAAAATCCCAACACACTCTCTCTCCCATGGAACCACCCCACCCCCTGCATAAAGAACTTTATCATACTCAAACATTTGGAAGAAAAACAACTTCAGTTCATCTAGGACATTCCCTGTTAGATTAATATTTCTTTCACTGGCCAGATAAACATTTCACAAAAGCTGCCTCCCGTTCACGGCATGGAGGAGGATGAGGAAACTTTAAACACTGATCTTTTATCACTCCCAGCTTTCCTTTCACCCCAATTATTCGGAGGAAAAAACATGCTTTCATACTAATAAAATAAAAAGTTATTTACTACAAAATCATAGTGATGGTTACCAACCTCACTAAAGGCCATAATTAAGGAAGCTGGTTTTGATTTCAGTCATATTAGTGGAAAATTCAGTGGAAGTAAAAAAAATCTGGTAGACAATTGTGCACAAGTAACAAGTGTCATTGAGACCAGTATGAATCAAAACTCATGTAAATAATTAGGGGGGTGTCACAAGGTATAGACTGTAACAGTAGTCTGTGATTTAAACTTAAAGGAATAGTACACCTAAAACATGATTAGCCTTCATTTTCTACTCACCCCCATGCTGAACAACACTCTGGAGTACTTTTTTGATATCTCAAATGCATCTGGAGATCTGGGAGGCTTCTTGCTGTCTGCTGACATTCAAATAATGGAGGTCTATGGCGCCAGAGGCAGAAAGGTCCATAAAAGTCCACAAAAAACGTGTCAATATTCCTCCATACTGCTCGTCCAATGTATTCCAAGTGTCCTGAGTGGGTAGCGTCCATAATTTACTCGAAACGAAGTCATTTAGAATGTTTTTAGAGCATAAACAGTAGTGTATAGGATTTCCTAAAAGCGCGTTCACGAGTCTACGGAAACCGCGGCAGACCAAACCAGATGAAAGTGCGCATTCAGCTCGGCAAAGAACTCATGCTCTTCCTCAACACTGAAGTCGTCAGACATTTTTCTTTCGTAGTTTCTTTCTTTGCACAGGTAAACAGCACATCTCTTCTTCTGCGCTTGCATTATCGGCAGAGCAGACACTGAATGCGAACTTTCATCTGGTTTGGTCTGCCGGCTTCTGTAGCGTCGTGAACGCGCAGGCGTGCGCTTTCAGGAAATCCTATACACTACTGTTTATGCTCTAAAAACATTCTAAATGACTTCGTTTCGAGTAAATTCTGGATGCTACCCACTCAGGACACTTGGAATACATTGGACGAGCAGTATGGAGGAATATTGACACGTTTTTTGTGGACTTTTATGGACCTTTCTGTCTCGGACACCATAGACCTCCATTATTTGAATGTCAGCAGACAGCAAGAAGCCTCCCAGATCTCCAGATGCATTTGAGATATCAAAAAAGTACTCCAGAGTGTTGTTCAGCATGGGGGTGAGTAGAAAATGAAGGCTAATCATGTTTTGGGTGTACTATTCCTTTAATAATTGGGCTAAGGCTACTCCTTAGCCATTCTGCTTCACAAATTGTATCATAATATAATTCTAGTTTTCTGAGAAACTGAATTATGTTTTCTTTGGCTAAGCGAGCTTTGGTTAGCTGAATTCATTCCTTTGAGATTTTTCACTGCTAGTAATTAAGCTATTCATCCAAGGTTTGCTTTTTAAATTTTAAAATAAAAGCAATTTTCAATTATATCCCGACTTTTTTAGAGGCACCTGGATTCAGTAATAAACATTATGTATTTTGCAATAAAAACACTAATAACCAGATGAATAAAAAGCTAGTCACTGTCTTTATTTTCTCATCTCCACAGGGGGTGGTGTTGGGGTGTTTCTTTGGTCCTGCTGCTCTCTACATCTGGGCCATAGGGATCCTGGCAGCGGGACAGAGCTCCACCATGACAGGCACTTACTCTGGACAGTTTGTGATGGAGGTAAAGAAAAACCCTCTGCTCCGCATGTTGCATGTAGTATCTGCTGCTTTACAGTGTTCTCAAACCCCAAATGCTGTCTAAAGCTGCAAGTTTGTGTTATTTCCTCTTTTCTCAGGGTTTTCTGAACCTGAAGTGGTCTCGTTTTGCTCGGGTTTTGCTGACCCGCTCCATTGCTATCACGCCAACCCTCCTGGTCGCCATTTTCCAAGACGTTGAGCATCTGACAGGGATGAATGACTTCCTCAATGTGCTTCAGAGTATGCAGGTCAGGGGAAGCAGTCTGATTGTTGATTTTTAAAGTTTTTCTTTTGGTGTCCCAAGCTTTTCCATGCTGCGGCTCCCAAACATCATTACTTTTCCCTTTGCAAACTAACAGACAATAATGCTAAACATGCAAGGAAAATATAACTTTTCAAATTATTTTCTCACTTTTATTCCCATTCAGTTGTATATAAATATACTGACGCTGCGGCACTATTATACTCACTACTATATTCACAATAAATAAAAAAAACTTTCTGCAAAGTGTTCACAATATGAACAGAACAAAACCTTCATTCAGGTATGTGAGCAGCTGTAGGGAAGCACCCTATGAATGGCATTACCCCCAGATTCCACATCTTCCATCAGCACCCCGCTCACGTACGTCGTGCATAGTAATGACAGATTAGATAAATAATTCTTATATTTCCCAAAAATTAAGACTGTTTAATTGAATGATCAGAGGCAAACTATTGGTTCTTCAACATACCAGGAAGAACATTTCTCATCTCCATCAAAATATTCATTTTATACAGAGAGGCTTAAAAGTTTAATCAAATACAGTCAAAACTTTCATCTGACAATTTAAATAAAAACTTCTCATCTCAGGCCTGGATGAAGAGATGCTGAGTTTGGAAGCAGAGAACAAACATAAAGTTATACAAACCATGGATGGTCCTAGTTATCCCTGTTCCAAAAATCCACAACAAAAAGAAAATATTTGGGTAGAAACTGAACATATGCTTGATTCTGATGGGGATTATTTTATTATGTCATATTAAATTAAGCGTTCATTTTCGCATGTTTTGCTCCCATAAATTTAATAATATTGTGCATGCTCTCCTCGAGCTCCGAGGAAGTCAGAGCAGAGCAAGATGGAGAAACAGCGGAGGCTGTAGGCTTTGCTTTGCGTAGGCGGTCTGGAACGGAGCGGGCGGAGCGGAATGGGGCGGTTACGGAGGATGTGGGATATTTTGGTTTTAGCCACTTTTACACTATGGAGAAATAAATTGGTACAGAGAGTTAGAGTTGGCCAGCACTTTGAACAGGATTGACATAACCACCCCCACTAACTAACACTTCTCAATAATTCATCAGAGACATTTCAGACCAAACTAGGGATACAGAGGCAAGAAGAAATAACACTTTATTGAAGGTTTTTCTTCCATTTTCTCAGTAAATACATATGCCTCAGAGTCAAACCATAAGAGAAAGCTTTATCTTGTCTTAATCAACCTGAAGCAGCCAATCAGGGGAAAGGGTTTCTATAGAAGCCACCCTAATCCCGCCCCCTGATTCATCGATAAGGCTGATAGTTTTAATTATTTGTTGATGAGTGCTCTGCCTGGTCACCACTTATGTGAAGCAATTAATTGTATATTTCAATGAAGACATTTTAAAAATGTTGTTTAATGTCCAAATTTTAAAGGCATATTTCATTATTTGATTGTAAATTCTATAAATTGTTTCTAAATGGATTCTTACATCATTTATTAAAGATCGATTCATATGACCAAAGATCAGTTTAAAATAATAATTTTTCATTGTTCCGGCTTTAACTAACATTATTGAATTCATGTTTAAAGTCGTAGGGAAATCATATTAAGATGATATATAAATATCAGACGATATCGTCACAAAATTTTGAAAATGTATATTTTAGAAAGAAATCCTGTTTTAAAATCTGTATATTTCTTTGTCGTTATCCCTAGCAGGCCATTTAGTTATACGTCAGCCTGAACACCTACATTCGGCCAATCATATATCAACGGTCATCTGTCAATCAATTTTTTTCAGTCATAGCATCTTGATTCATATGTCGCAGCTAATTTACGCAATGGTTCAAATCTTGCTAATTGGTTAGCAAGATGCTTCTGAGAAACCGGCCAAAACCAAACTTGTTTGCGAACCTTCCGCCATAACAATCCTGCCCCCTTGATGAACAACCAATCACATTCATTTTATTCACTTGTGTAAATTCGTGCACCACTCGGGAGAATTCGGAAATGCAGCGGTTGGAACGGCCGCTTCCCTACGACTTTAACACCAGGAATCCAGTTTTAGATCAGAACTGATTCTTCAATCTTTTAATTCTTATATCTTGAGAATTGGATTTGCCCCTTACAATTTGAATAGATAACCAGCCCTATTCATTGGTACATTTCATTATTTGTTGTAATGTTTGTTATATTTAAGTATTTAATGGTACATTTATTTATTTTTAATGTTGAATTTCTTTATTTTAATGGTGCATTCACATTTATTTGTTTATTTTAGTAGGTTTAAGGTTGAAAAGCCAGACTTTCACAAGTAGGTTGTTGCACAATTGTGGTGAGAGGGGGTTTCTCTGTCCAGCTGTCTTACTGTCTTGTTTTATAAGATTGGTTAAATAATAATCAGATCATGTTTTATGATACTGAAACAAAGAATCAAGATATATTTTTAGTAATATTTTCCTTCAACTGAGCATCCATTAACTCTGCCTAATGGCCACTTTAAAAAATACGGTTTTATTTGACTTTCTGATGCCTTTATAGTTCTTTATCTCCTCCAACAGCTTCCATTTGCCTTGATCCCAATCCTGACCTTCACCAGTCTGACCTCCATCATGAACGACTTTGCTAATGGGCTGTAAGTAAAGCATGTCACCCTGATTCATTTAATGTTCCCACGGTAACTATTGGCTCGGTTCAGCATTACGGGAAGGGAACTGAAAGATGAAAGGCTAATTATAGTGTTTGGGTTACAGAAGTGAGATATTTGTGTTTTTCATAGAAGGTATAAAGGTTATATGCTCTATATTCCCTCTTTATGCCAAACCAAAACATTGCTTTATAAATACTGTAAGTTTTTTTTATGACTGTATTTTTCTGTTTTTATTGAAGGGCTTGGAAGATTTCAGGAGGCGTCCTCATTCTTCTGGTTTGCGCCATCAACCTATACTTTGTGGTGGTTTATGTGACTGCGTTGAACAGTGTCCTGCTCTACGTAATCGCTGCCCTGCTCTCTGTGGCGTATCTGTGCTTCGTGATCTACCTGGTGAGTTGTTATAAATAATGTGAAAAGAACCACTGGTGGCAAAATTATTAGTTCTTCAACTACCATACTTTGTAGCATTGGCGGCTGGCCAATAGAGGGCGCTAAGGCACCACCCCACACCCAATGACCCTGATTAAGACATGAAAAAAAAAAAAATATATATATATATATATATATATATATATATATATATATATATATATATGTGTATATGTTTTTTTTATACTTTAATTTTGAATTAAAATGTAAAATATTTCGAAATATATCTATATATATTTTTTTGATGTGTAATGACTTGTAAAGCGTCATTCCATTTTTTGGTGGATTGGGGATGTATTTCCGCCCAGGGGCGCAAAAATCTTTGCCCATTGACTCTAGTTAAAGGTTGTACTTTGGGCAATAGCTCCTCTGCAATACAAACGTATAGGATAGCGCACCAGAGCTGCGCCCCGAGCTGACAGGAAGTGTATTTGCTCACCACCTCTTGCCACAGCGCAGACGTTTTGCGGGTGATTGACAGGTCGAGACGCGGGAGCTGGAGACGCATTGGAGAGAGAGAGAAATGGTGCAAGAAACGTCCTTTTTCAGGAGCTGCTTTAGCAAGAAGGCATGGCTAGCAGCATGTAGCTTTATTCTGCTTTCCTGCCTCCTTTTTCAAACGTTAGGTTCTGACCCAGAATGGATAAAGACAGGTAGAACTGATTTAAAGCACTTTTTAGTAAAGGCAAAGAAGAAAGAACAATCTCGGATTCACATGGAGAATAATATAACATAGTTTACTTTTTCTAGATGTTTGTTAATTTGCATAGTTGCTCATAAATAAGCACAGAACCAGGGTTTAGAAAATAGTTTTTATATATTAAAAAGTATAAAGGTGACGAATAGTTTCTCCAATATTAAACTGGTACTGGGCTAGATTTATGTAGCCTGGGTGCCATTCCGAACTTAGTCCCGCCCACAAAGTTTGAGGTCGGGAAGTTCGGTCTGGCTCTGCTCCATAGTAGCGCGAGTATTATCGCCCACT
>NW_015151349.1:131383-143855 GCF_000732505.1 Cyprinodon variegatus
TCCCAATGGAATGTCCCATTGGGAACCTACTAGCACTAAGTTGCTAACTGGTTAGCAAGATGCTTCTGATAAACCAACCACAATCAAACCTACTTACAAACCTTCTGCCACAACAATCCCGACCCCTGGATAAGCAACCAATCACATTCACTTTATTCACTCACTTTTTTATGCCAACAGTGTTTGAAAGGGATTTATATTCTATGTGAAAGTCTTGGTTTTTAAATTAAAGGCTGTATTTTCCCATAACTATGATATTGTACATCTGTAACTAATAATGAATCAACATATATTTACCAGGGATGCCCGCTAATGTCTGCTGTGATTAACAAGCAGTTTTTTAGTAATGGGATCCTGACCTCTTTCCTTTCTCTCGCTGTCTGCAGGCTTGGCACTGTTTGGTCGCCCTGGGCGTTTCCTGCCTGGACTGTGGCAGCAGGGTAAGCAATCGACCTGCTGTGCTCATAGAGCAGCGCTCTGAATACGACTCCTAAAGCCCAACAACACATTAACCGCCTGCATGACTCTTACCTCTGAGGGAACACTGCACACAACCAGGACTTAATTTAGGTTCACGTAGGATTTTGGAGTCAGACTCTCTGCTCTTCCCATGTTGTTTCCATGTTGGGCTGGATGTCAACATCTGATGCTTTTTTAGGACGTATCGCAACTACATCAGCATAATTGAGCCAGACGTTAGTTAGAAGAGATTTATTATTGTGTCATGATCTAAAGCAGCATTTTTACAAGAAAGCAGCGTTTATATAAAATCTGTGAAAATTACCTTGGATTTAGCTAACATGCAGGTTAATGTCTCTAATTACAACAAAGACTCCAAAACGTGGAGCAGCGTTACACTCCATCCAGATGGAAAATGGGAAAAAGAGACAGAATCTAATGAAATAACTCAAATCAGAATCAGTTTTCTTTGATGAACCGTTTCACCAGCTGCTTGAATATTTTAATGCTAGCGCAATATGAAACAGACACCAGCCATTAGCAGCACAACATTCTCACAATATAATAAGCAATATCTTAAAGACAAAAAGATAATGTGCTTTCAAGTAAGTTTAGTTCCTGCAAAACTTCCTGGATTCCTTCTTTTAAATCAAATTAAGTGGAACATTTATTCTGCATATATAAAGGAGTTCATTCCCAGTTTATTTCTCACCCTGACTACCTCACTGTGCTCTGCTGTTTTATCCAAGTGAAACATCACATTGTTTTTTTTTGTTTGTTTGTTTTCTTGCATCTGCTATTTTAGAATTGTTACTTGATGATAAACATGGATTGTTTAAATTTTTGCTCCAAATGCTATCCAGCCTGTTCTTTGATGTTTTTTTGTTTCTGTTATAAACTGACTCTGCTCCAGCGTGCAAACAAGGCTGAAAGACTTCCATCTAATTGATATGCATCAGGATACGACGCTTGTTTTGTTTTGTGTTTCCTCTTTGCACGGTGGGGATTTTATATCATATCAGGCTGAAGCAGAGTTTCATTTTCAGTCAGTATTTACAAAATGGTTTCTTTAAAATATCCTCAGGCACTTTAGGGGGTTCAGTCTCCACTAACTTTACTGCTTATACAGGTTTGTTTGTTTTTTCTGACTGCTGTTGTTTTTTAGTGCCTCAATAATCCATAAGTCAACTGTTGCATGTTAGAGTTTTAACTTTTATAGGAGGGATTTCTCAGGTTAAGGAGTAAATTTCTAAGCACCTTGAGCTCTTGGCCATGTAGATGTTTCTTGATATGTGTGTATATTCATGTTGGGTTTTTTTTTTTGTCCCTATAAAAGGTCTTAACATTGCTATGCTGGTATGATGGAAGTAGGTTTGTATCTGAAAAAAATATATACAGAGAGAGAGAATAATAATAGATAATTTATAAATTTTATTATCACATCTTTTTAGATTAATAAACCAAACATTTAACATTACCTAACAAAACTCCATCCTGTGAAATTTATATAAAAGATTGAGGTTAAACGCACATAATTAATGTGTGTTTATGTGAAACCTTTATAGGAAATGTTGTTTTTCTATCTTGAATTGTCTATTTTAAAGATGTTTGTGTACTTTTTTTGATCTGTTTCACTGTAGATATTTCAAAGCTTTGGATATTAAACAATGAATAACAGAAATAAACATGGAAAAAAAATTTAAATGGAAGGAAAAAAGACAAAGAAATGTAATTTTTCCCATTTATAGTTTGGAAGAATTATTTCAAATGTTGTCCTAGTATAGTTGTGATTGGTTTAAATGAGGAAAGTACCGGTGATGCTGATCTTTTGCAGTATTTTAATGATGTAAAACATTATTGGGTATGGAGAGTAAAAAGGTTAAATCTTTTTCACATTTTGTAATTTCATTTTTGTAATTTAATGGAGTTGAATTGGTTCCAGAACAATCTGAGTAAAGTGCTTTTATTTTTAATAGGATAGTATAACAAAGCATTAAATTGAGCAATATCCAAGTGATGTGGAGATGGTGAGAGATGGGAGCGCAGTGTTAAAGGCCCAGTTAGGGATCTGGGTTACGTTCAGGATTTACCGTCACGCGGAGGGGCCTTCCTCTCTGTAATCTTAAGCCGCACTCAGCTTCAGATTTAAACATTTTAAGCTCTTTTCTTCTACGTTAAACAAATGTGTTTCGGGGTTTCTTCACTGTTGGCATCACCTCACACAGTTTGGTGTTCCAGAAAAAGGTAGTGATGTACACTGAAGGTGTTGTGTGGCATTTTCCTCATTTCTGCTGTTCTGCCATGCTGGATGAAGCACAACCATGTGTCCCAAATAAAAGCTAACTGTGGATATGTGGACATGTGTTGGAGTCTTCTGTCTTAGTGTCTAAAACTGAATGTTTTCTCCATACAGAAGCTATTCTGCAGTCAGGGACTCAAAGCAATAAACTGGTTTTCCTTAGATAAAAAACCTTTTTTAAATTCAATTTAATTCAGTTTATTTATATGATGCCAATTCACAACACATGTCATCTCAAGGCACTTTACAGTTCACCAGATCATCCAGTCAAATTGATTCAAAGTTTTCTAACTTAGGAAAACCAGTTGATTGCATCGACTCATTGACTCGAAGGCAATCTCTCACACTAAGCATTGTAGCGACAGTGGAGAGGAAAAACTTCCTTTTAACGGGACGAAACCTCCAGCAGTTTACCAATCTGACTGGATGGAACTCTCTCTGTAAAGAGCCTTGAGATGACCTTTGTTTTTAATTGGCGTTACATTAATAAACTGAACTGAACTGAGTATCGTAAATGTGCACAACCCCGATGCACACTGGAAAAAACTAAAATCTCGATAAGTCATTTTTTCTTAAATTAAGTGCATTTGTTCTTGAATTTAGGAGGTAAGTGGGACACTTCGGCAATGGAACAAGACAATTTACATTTAAACAAAGAAAAAAAATTTCATTGTCTTATTTCAAGTGCATATTGTGTAATAACCTTTTTTAAGAGTAAAAATGCTCACTCCATTGGCAAATCATCTTATTTACCTACTCAAATTAAGGGTAAATATACTCAATTAAAGACATTTTTACTTATTTCTAGATCGTTTTTGCAGTGTGAGTTTGGGTAAAAAAAATCCATCATGTTGAATTACTTTAAAGTTAACTGAAAAATAAAATCCATGGAGCCATTTTTTTTCCCCCCAAGTTAATAGTAACTTGGCTGCATATGTGTGAACAACCTTAAACTAACAGGCTGAAGATGCACATCGTGTGCAAAATTCAGTTAGTCCCCTTTTCCAGGAATTTATATTCTTGACTCTGCAGCCCTCTAATGGACCCCCTAGCCTTTCTCTGATAATGCAGGTGATCATTGTAATCATTCAGGCTACCATTTCTCCATTATTCTCAAGGATCTGGGCTAAAACAAACCAGTATTTTTTTGATTTGCCTTCTTTTAGGGAAAGAAAAGTGATCCCACATTATGATGCTGACACCAGGATCCCAATGATTATCTGTTACCGCTCTGCAAACCAAGGATTTATTCTGCTGAGGTTCATTTATGGTTTCAGTTTTAGTGAAACTTGAATTAGAGATGTACCAAATAAGATTGAATGTTAAAATTAAACAATTTGATCAGATTTAGTTTGTTATTAGTTAAAGCTTTATCTCATTTTAGAAACCAAGGCATTGTTTTGTTATTCTTGTTGACGGATATTGTTTTTATTTTAAGGAGATCATTTATATATTCCATCAAATATTAATATTAAATCTACTATAGCTGCCTTAATTGAATGAACTAGGGATTTGTGTGTGTTTGTTTGATTAAAAAAAACAAAACGACATTGATGACAAAAAATCATCCTCTGATCATTTAGATTACTTTTTCTAAAAACATCTTTCATACAAGCAAAGTCCCAGACATGACTGGAACTGAGAAAAGGCAGTGCTATACGGGAACCGCCTCGTGGCGGGGCCCCTGGCAGCCCAAAGAAAGCGGCAACTGCAGCTTTTTGTGGCATGCGTGGCCTCGGTAAATCATTCCCGGATGAACGGTTTGTACTGAAATCTCGATTACAACGCAAATTGTAGTTGTTATTTAAAGAAATTGATTGAAAAATATCCTTGAGGAGGCGCTGAATTATAACTGAAGTGGAGGACTTAAACACTGAGCCTTGTGGAACTCCATAGTAGATTTGAATGAAGCGTTTTATTTACATGGAAGGTTCTGTCTTTAAGATTCAGTGCAGCTCCAGTCTGTCAGATTCTGTCCACTCAAATGTTGTTGCCACACTATCAGCAGAAAATCATACTTTAAACCTGAATCTTCAAGGGGTATGAATATTTCTGCAGCTCTAGCAAAGGTTTATCGTTTTTTTTAGGGTTTAGAAACACCACCACATGAGATTTTGAACACAAGTCGAAGCAGCAGGGATCCAACAAACTTCCTGCACTCCAATGATTTGACCTGAGGTCAGGTGAAGCCTTAGTATGCCAACACCTTTTAATGTGAATGTATTGAAGAAGCCCGAATGGTACGGAAGAGGATAAGGGCCACTAAAAAAAAAGATGACTGATTTTTGAATTTTATTTCAATTTAATATGGGAAAAGGGTCAGATTTTAAAGTTACATTTTTTGTCAAGGTAAGATAATCTGCTCTTCAAAAACCAAATTTAAAAGACATGATTTACCGATGATTAACATCCACATACTATTAAAATCAAGCACTGTGACGTTCTCTACAGATGTTTCCGGGTCCTTAGATGATCAAATCAAACAATTTTATGTGCAACAGAAACAGTAAATATTATTATAAATATGCTGTGATTCTAGCATTTATCAGCATACCTGTTAATATCTATCTGATTAAACCTTTCTGTTTGATCAAGAATTTTGTAACCTAAACATAAATGCCACCTAAATAACACTGCATTTTTTAACATTGCAGAGGCTAAATGTATTTATTTAATTACATTTTAAATGAATCAATTAAAAATCAGAAAAAAGATGATTAAAAGCTGATTTATTTTTAATTTCTCATGGATGATACATTTATTTTGCTTGTATTAAAAAAAAAAATAAACTAACCATAGTTTGTTTTTCCTTCCTCCAGATGCTGCACCACACAGACATGTACTTACTGACCGACATGGAGGCTGAACCGCAGGCTGAGAGATAGTAGGACGCCCGGTGCAGTCTGACTGCAGACTAGAGGGACCGCTGAAGCTTGGCCAGTATTACCTTCTCTTCAGCCCTCAGTGTCTGACTCCTGCTAAAGTGTCCTTAATGCACCAACAGAATTTGATGGAATCGGAAAAAAACGGCCAAATGCTTCAATGCTTTATCATTTTTCCTGGACAGCAGCGTGTACTAAATGATCTGCGGGTGTAGCAGAGGGAGAAAAATGCCCTGAAAGCCTGAAATAAAAGAGAAGGAAAACATGGTTGACAACAGCACTCTACAGCTGAGAACAGATGATTTCCAGTAGATAATCAGAGCTATAAATGAGCCAGTGGTGCCTGGATGTGGGTATCCATCAAACCCACTAAGCTGCTGCACACTGCTCTTCATATGTAGCTATATTTTATTTTTCAACACAAATAATATATATTAATGACCCTATAATCCATCCATCCATACTGTTAGTCACAGTATGTTTGGAGTTGTTTGCTGGGGACCAAATAGTTTGTTATTGTGCTAAATAAGCCTGATAAATTATTATTTAGGTATTTTACCTGACTCACAGTCGCTGATAAATATAAGCAGACCCTCTCGATAGCACTTAGTTTAGGTCAAACCTTTAGTTTTTTTTTAAATTTTTAATTTTTTTTTTTTTTTATGCAAAGGTGCACAAAATAAGTGTTTAATATTTTGGAGGCACTCATGGGCAGCTGGTGATAATGCACTTATCTTGGGAAACAAGCGTGCTATGCCATACTGAGAAATCAGCCTTAATCTTTATGTCCAAAAATGTCAGATTTCTTCATTTCCGTTCAGCAGAACACTTCTGATCATATGTGATGCAACGTCTGCCATGCAAAACAAACTTAGAATGCACTGGAAATACTAATTAAGGATGCGTAGGTGTCGGGGTTCAAAGACGTGTTTAGAAGTAAAGATGCCTTTTAAAATAAACTCACTGATGAGAATGAAAGGAATCCCTGATTTAACCAGAGATGCATCAATCAGACAATTCCTGGGAGATTTGTATGGAGAGAGTTTTGTTCCATTATTGTTGCATGCAAAACAACAAAAAATCATTTTGTAAATGGAAATTTAAAAAAAATGAAATTTGAAAAAAATGTAATTAAGAAATTAAACTGAAAATCTTTATTATTTAAAAAAAAAAAGGGGGGGGGCTCTGGAGTAAACTTGCTGGTTTATAAGTTTGTTTTTTCTTTCAGTTCATTTTTTCAGAATATTTTTTTATTTAAGCATATTATAAAATTTGTTTTACAAACTTTATATTTAAATATTTTCCTTTTTTAAATAAATTTTAGTCTTTTGGATTGAGTTTTATGAATTGCATTATTTTCAAATTATGCTTTCGGCATTCTCTTCACCTATGGGGGCGGGCTTTCCTCTGAACTAAGGAGTGAAGAGGCGTTTCTATGGAGTTGCTTGAACATTAGCAACATTTTTATTGGCCAATGTGCGCTTCAAGAGCGAGCCTTTGTATCGGGCCTTAAGTGAAAACAATACGATCAGTGAATAACAATATGAGAAGAATGTAATCAGTAAAACTCAATCTGAAAAACAGGAATTTGGAGGAAAAAAATGAAAATATTAAATCTGAAGAAAATTCTAAATTTGAAGAATTAAAATTTGAAAATATTAAATCTGGGAAAATGTTTTTCATAAAAGACAGAAAATACATTTGAACATAGATAATTTGAAATGACATGAAACCACAACAACGAAGCACAAACTTAATCTGAAAAATAGATTTTGATCAAAACCTTTTTTTCAATTTTCATTTTTTTTCTCCATTTATAAGACATGTTCTTTGCTTGCATCAACAATAAAATGAAATTTTCTTTTACATCCAAATTTATATTATATATTTATAATATAATATAATCTACAGTTATATTCAATATATTCATATATACATTGTAAAGTGATTTATTCAAGTGACTCAATTCAGTATGATTTATTTAGATTAATGAGACAGATGGATGTTTTTTAGCCTTAATTGGGATGTTTTTCTAAAAAACAGGTTTCAGATTTGGATATTATATAAGACCCATTAACAAATCTAAGCTTAAGGAAAAGTCTATTAAATGCTTAAAGGTTGACATTTTTAAAAGTAAATTTAAATGTTTCACAAAAAAAAAAACAGGATTATATAATTTGTTAAATATGACTATATAGAGTAGGTGTGGATCCTAAAAGAAATAAAGAAACTGGAAGATTTTCCCTCAGAAAGCTTGTGAAAGGTTTTTTAACTAAAGAAAAGGGCATCAGATAAGCTTGTTGGTGCATTTGTGGACCAAAAATGGTGGGAATTCTTAGTTTTGCTGCATCAGATTAATGGGGGGTAATTTTACCTGCTGATCACAAATAAACTACAACTTCTAGTGGATCAGTGCATCTCTGGTTAAAGTACATCTACGTTAATATCGGCATGGTTCAAAGCAAGGTTTGAGATTTTGCTTCTAAAAATGGTTGACAAATTATTTGTTTTTGAATAAAGCCGCTTTAAAAGTTTTTGCTCAGGTTGAGCTAAATAAACAACATTTCTATTCCTGCTAAGAACCAAATATTTTTTTTTATTTTAAAGCTAATTAATTAAAAAAAAAATATTTTGTTCCTTTGTACTTTTTAAAACAAATTTAAAGTTAAAATGTCAAATTTAAAGGTTTGTTAGATATTGTAAACTGAACTATTTTGTTTTTATTTATGTTGTGTCACTTTCTGTATGTTGGTGTAAAATATTTAAAGGGCCCATTTAAATGGAGATAGTTCAGATAGTTCCTTTATTTAAAAAAAATGTGAAATATTTTATAATTTTTTTTTCCCATTACTTTCCGTTTGCTGATGTGTTGAGAATCAGCATTTTCATTTACGGCTGCCAGTGTAGACAGGATACAGTAACCGTACTGCAGGAGGATTGAGGCTCTTAAAGCGCTCAATCTGAGGTTAGCGGCTGCACATGTTTGTGTACAAGAGCCAAACTCAGCTTCAGGCACGCAGCATCAGGTGAGAGAAAATAATGCTGAGATGAAATTAGCTTCTTTAGGTGTTTCATAGCTTTCATCATAATCTGTAATCACTAACTTAAACCAACATAAATGATAAATCTGCTGCAGGGAGTAACTTAAACAGATTTAACCATCTGTTCATGTAACTTTCATTTAATCTCAACGTTACCGTTTTAATCTTTTTATCTGAGCTCAATTCTTCTCCATTTCTTTTTCTCATTCTGTGCTTTTGCCGTTTCCTGTGTTTTCGTTTTAGATCATCTCAAAAGAGATGCAACAACTGGTTTAGATTTCTCCAAACGCTCGGTCTGTTACGGGGAAATGTAACATTTCATCTAGAAACAAATGCAAAGTGGAAAACCTGGCAGCTAAAATGAGCTGCTGTGGCATTAATGGAACAATGTTAGACGTTGACTGGTACATGGACAGTAAGCACATCCCCAGAGTTATTTTCTTATTTGGTTTCTTTTTTTTCTTACTATAAAAATTGTAGAGAAGTGTTTTGCTGTCACTAAAGTAAATCTATTTTTGAAAACTATCATGTTATATCGCATAAACCTATTTGCTGCATATCTACTCAGGAAGTACAGTGGCTGATTTCACTTGGTCTCATCTCCATGTATCATTAATTATGCAAACATTTGTTCAATTTTTAATTTTAACACATTGTCTTAAATAAACGTATTTGTTCATTAATATTCATTCAAAGCGGGGTTCCCATAGTAGGGGCTGAGATCCCTCAGTGGTCAGGAGACACAGATTGGTGGGGTCGCTAATTGGTTTTCACAATCAATGTGATATGAACCCTGGGTTATATGGAAGGCCAAATTGATCATAAAATAAATAAATGCTCATTTTAACCATGAAATGAGTAAATGTAGCATTTATGTATTTATCTAGAAAATGTCCCAAATTTGAGCTGAAATTATTCATTATGATTTATCATTGTAACTATTATTTATTTATATTAGTATTTGATTAATAATCTAATAATTAGTAATGGTAGACTGACTAAACATACAGATGTGAGCTGTAAACATCAAGTATTAACAGCTTTCCTATTAAGATTAACTTATAGATAGATAGATAGATAGATAGATAGATAGATAGATAGATAGATAGATAGAGATAGATAGAAAGAAATAATTGTATGCATGTATGATACATGCATATAAAATTCCTTTAAAATGATCTTTAAAGGTTTTTTGTAATACATTTATACAAAAAAGTAAATATATATACTTTTTTTCAAATGTTATAATTTATAATGTTATTTTGAAATAATCAATTACTCAAAAATAATAACTGCTAGATGAATCTGTTACTGAAATAATCAATAAGGTGCAGCCCTACTCAAATATGACATAAGCAATGAGTGAAATGATCAATTAATCAAAAGTCCAATTACATGGATAAAAACTAAATGTAATTATTTAATTGTAGTTATTTTAAAATGAATATGTCTAAATAAATATAGACTTAGGTTAATATGTATTTTAGTAAAGTTGCTGAAATGTTTGGGAACCTCTGGCATGGAGGGAAACGGATGCTGCTGCGCTCTGTGGATGAGAACATTACCACCTTCCACTGAGAAGCATCCTTAACGGAATGGGACGGCAGAGTGGGAAAGAAATCAACCAGATCCTCTAGATGTGGCGGCCTTCCTGGTTGAGCAGATGTAGAGTTATTGGAGCCTCCATGGGTGCTTTGTTACAGAAAATACCCCATAGATTGAAGCACTGGCGATTTCAAGCTTTTAGCCACCCTGATAATCAATTTTCTCCCACTCCTCTTAAAGGAGTCCTGCTAAAAGCCCGCAACCGCCACCATCTGGATAAAGTTATCAAGTCTGTAAATGTATCATGTTATAACATGATGGTGCTCAACATTTATTTTCTTTATTACAGCAAAACATTTCTGTAAAGTTGCATTTAGACAAAATAACATCAATCAGGAGACACTCTGGCTCTGGAGAGCGTAGTTAGAGTCGCACCCTTTAACAATAAAACCTGAAACCCTGAACAGACATCAAACCCAACTTGAACCGTAGTTGTTTTTCCACAGTGCCTTATCTTTTCACCAGCGAACCTCTTCTAATAAATGTTTGACACACTTTTATTTTAATGTTTATATTTAAAAACAAGAGAAAGATGAAGAGGATATTTAAAAGCAGGAGCTTTTAAAATAGTATTTCATGACATTCTAAAAATTGGGAGCATTTGGATAAATAACGTGTTGCTTAAGGATTTTAGATTTACTCATTTTAATTTTGGTGTACTTTGTCCGTAGCCATATTCTTTTCTGATCTTAACTCATTAAACTACTGAGGTCTTATATGCTGATTTATTTTTAAAAGGATTAAACCAAGCAGGAAGGTCCTCCACTCAGAACAACCATCTGTATTTAAATGTTTTAATATGATTTTTCTTCTGTCAAACCAAAAGAGCTGTGCTTCCTTTTAAAGCTCTACGGTAAAACAATAAATGTTATTATTTATTTTTGGTGTCATGTTTTTTCATTAAATTACACTACAAATGGATAAAACATGTGAATTGATGTCCTTAATGTATTGTGTGATGTTTCTGCATAAACTGGATTTCAGTCTAAAGAATCTTCACAGAGCTCAGAAATGTAGAGGTGGGATGGATGGACTATTGTAGATGGCAGCTGTTTACTAAAAAAAAAAACAAGCAGCATGTTGTTTTAAATCATTTTACAAGTGGTAAACAAAAATAATTCAATATACAATTTTTCATAACTTATAATATATGACATCTGTTTGTTCAAGAAAGTTCAAGTTTGGATCTGAATTTTATAAACTTCACCGTCAAAAGTCCTAAACAGACATGAAAGCTTTAAAACCTCTGATTATAATTAATATATATGTTGTGTTTTTTTTTAGTTAATAAAGTTAAATAGACTTCATTTGTATTTTGATTTCATTTGTATACCCATCAATGGTCTACATTTGACCAATGTCCTAATTGGACCGTCTGAAGCTAAATCCACACAATAAAACTTCATGGTCAGGTTTCAGTCTGGCTTTAGGTACATTTGAGGAACTCAAGTGATTTTTGTCTTTACTTGGTCTCTAAGCTGTTTTTCAAAAGTAGATTCTATGTTAAGTGAAATTACAGATCCCTTTGGACTCTTGAAAAAGATTCTGGTAAAAAGTAACAACTGAAATCAAGTAAAATAAAAAAAGTACCAGTTCTACATTGTACCTGAGAGAAGCTCTCCAGGAGGTGTGAGTTGAACACGACTTTGACTGAGGGCTCTACCAGAGTTTCCCAGCAGACCCTCACTATACACTTTGGCTTGCCATGTCCATTTTATTTTCCTCTTTCCTATTCAACTGACCATAAGGTGATGATCAGTGGAAAGCTCTGCCCCTTCCATTACCCAAGACATGCAGCCAAAGTTTAGAAGATGAAATGGTGGTCATACTTTAAACAGCATTAAGATGCCCCATAAGCACATTCTCAGGCAGACGCATACCAGTTAGCCACCCAGAACAAACAAGGGATGGCTATTTGCTTGGAATGGTCCTAGTAGGATGGACCTCCATGCTGCTTAAATACATTAGCACTCCAACTACTGATTATTCTGGTGCAAGCCGACCGAAATGACAAAGACTCCTGGATAGGTGTTGAAATGTCTTCAAATAACTGAGTGAAAGCCAGGTTGCATTCTGATTTAAGCCTGCTTTGTAATTCAGCACTAAGCTTTACTCATTCACAGCTACCCAATCATTTATACTGGAAAATTCATATATCTCAACATGTAAAAAAAAAAAAAAAAAAA
>NW_015151349.1:145057-147022 GCF_000732505.1 Cyprinodon variegatus
CACCAGGCCACCTTTCCAGAGGGGATGATTGAAATAAAATGTTTTTTCTCAAGTAATCTTTGTCATTTGACTTTGTCTATTGTCAAACTAAAGGAGTGAAAAATAGATCGATTTTTCAGCTGTATCGCCCAGCCTTATATCTTGGGATGTCACACAAAAATTTGAAAAAAAAAAAACTTTCTCTGCTTTTTGTGTTTGGTCATACTACGCACGTACTGTCAACTTTAAAATTCCAATGTTTAGCTGAGAGTGGACCACTTCAAAAGCAAGATTTTAAAAATTACAATTTATATTTTTCCAAGCAGTTTAAAGCAAAGTTTAATTTGAAAAGAATGTGCAGGAAGGATTGAAAAGCATGTTAGCACGGTAATGTAGGCTTGAGTTCATTATCTGACCGTCACGCATGCATATACACACCAGGAACCTGGAAACTTACGTAAAAAATACTGAATTACAAAAAACATTAAAAAAACAAACATGTTTCATTGATATATATACAAAAATGAATATTAGGAACTATATTTATCAAAAATTATACTGGGCAAGTAAAAATAGTTTCTGGGCAAATGAAATGTAAAAGTCACTTGCCCAAAGGGCAAATGGTAAAAATCCTTAACGTCAACCCCTGAATAAAGGGTGAATGTCTTGCCCCTCAGAGTCTGATCAATCGTCTGCAATATTTCCTTTACCCCCCTGTCTTCATCCATGCTGCCATCAGCGTTTTCCTATCAACAAACTGAACCCTAACGGATGGTTTCTCTTCTTGATTTCCCTGTTTTGTTACAGCTGTTCCATCATCCTGTTGTCAGTTTGAAGAAAGTAAGAAAAATACAGGTATGGAAAGTCCAGATGTTTAGTTTCACATGAAGAAAGTAAAACTAAAAAGTCTTTAGAAAAGAAACAATCAAGTAAAGTACATATACTAAAAAAAGAAAAAACTTCTTAAGTATAGTAACTAAGTATTTATAGTTTGTTACCCCACACCTCCAGGATGCTTCAGTGTGGTTTCCTCTGGGTTACCTCGGTGGTGCTGCTGGTATCTTCCTGGCCAGGCGGGGGCGCTGTCCGGTAAGTGAGCAGCTTTGACCGGCGGAGAAGCTGCTCCGTTGCTACGTCACCATATTTCATCGGATGCCATAAAACAGCGTGGAAAAGCCTGGAAGTTTTACCCTAAAAGCTGCCAGAATTAGGTGAGTTGAATAAGAAAAAGATGAAACTAGATTTTTAACATGCTTTGGTTTTAGATAGATAAATGAAGCTGAGAGAGCTTTGATAGTTCGCCAGTGAACCTGTTGCTGTTCCTCGCTGTCAGATTGAGATTAATAATCTAATCCTGTTGTTTAGAGACAGAATGAGGGAAGCTGCTGTGCTGCTCGCATCCTGTGTAGCTGTGTGTCTCCTCCCGAGCTTCAGTCTGTCCGCCAGACAAGGGCAGGACCTCCGATGTGGAGGTATACATGTTTCCACTTGGTAGTTTTTCAGAGCTAAATCAGAAATCTGTTCACCTTTCTGTGTTGTTCTGCCCCTTCAGCATGCAGGGCTCTGGTCGATGAGATGGACTGGGCCATATCCCAGATAGACCCAAAGAAGATGATCCAGACCGGATCGTTCAGGATCAACCCGGATGGGAGTCAGTCCATCAGAGAGGTGAGGAGGCAGAAACCCAGCAGCACCTGGAGCTCCTTATTCTGTTACTGTTAGGATCAGGAGGCAGAGAAAAGTTCCTCCTCTCATTAGTCTAAGGACTCATGTATGGAAGAGGATTAGGGCCACTGAAAATATAAAAAGGTTAACTGAAATTGTATTTCAGTATAATATGACAAAAAATCTCTGAATTCTGACAGCTAGCTCTCTTGGTTTAATTACCTTCTGCTCTTCCCTTAAAGGAATAGTACACCCAAAACATGATTAGCCTTCATTTTCTACTCACCCCCATGCTGAACAACACTCTGGAGTACTTTTTTG
>NW_015151349.1:149497-150989 GCF_000732505.1 Cyprinodon variegatus
ACTGACATGTTTTTTGTGGACTTTTATGGACCTTTCTGCCTCGGGCACCATAGACCTCCATTATTTGAATGTCAGCAGACAGCAAGAAGCCTCCCAGATCTCCAGATGCATTTGAGATATCAAAAAAGTACTCCAGAGTGTTGTTTAGCATGGGGGTGAGTAGAAAATGGCTAATCATGTTTTGGGTGTACTATTCCTTTAATGAAACAGCATCACCAGGGAACCCTCAGGCACGTAAAAAGTTGCATAATTCCATCATTTCCCACCAATGTGTTCCTGGCCCTCCCAAACAACTCACATCTTTGTCAGTGAACCTGAGTGCTCCCACATCCCTTCCTTCATGGTGCCCGTCTACATTAAGATCCAAAATTCCGAGATTAAAGTCAGAATTCCGAGAAATAGGTCAGAATTCTGACTTTTTCCCATATTAAACTGAAATGATATATATTTTAAATTGGTTAACTGAATTTAATAACATTTAATTTCAGTTAACCTTTTTAATTTTTTCTTAGGCCCTAATCCTCTTCCGTACTCATGGATATGGAAAGTCATACTGATTTAATCTAAAGTTTTTTATTAGCAATTAAAATTTTATGCAAACAGAACATCTCCAGTCTCAAAAATTAAAATTAATTCAGATTGTTGAATCAGCTAAATGTAATTATACATGATTAAAAAAATGTAATGCTCACTAGAGGTTACAAGTAACGAAGTACAAATACCTCGTTACTGTACTTAAGTACACTTTTTTAGGTATCTATACTTTACTCCATTACTTATTTTTCTTCCTACTTCTGACTTCTACTCATTACATTTTCACCCAAGTATCTGTACTTTCTATTCCTTACATTTTTAAAACAAACATTACTCGTTACTCTTGGCTTCGGTTTAATGTTTATAAATATTTATTTCGCCATCCAGTGCAGATCATTGGCTCCATCCACATCTAGTGAAAACTAGTGTAATTAGATGAGTCATATAATGCAAACACTCATTGGTTAGCTAAAGTTAATCATCAGAAGCAGCAGGTGTTCTTCAAACTGAAAACGTGAATTGTCTATGTCATGCTACAATGGAGGATTCAGAAAAAGATGTTGAAATGTCTGAAAGGTCGGACACAGGCCAGAACGTATCGAGAGATGGAGACCATCAAGACCTCCCTCATCCTTAGCTTTATCTCAAAGAATTTTTAGAAATAGTCGAAAAATTTAGCTTTCAGTTCATGTAGCGGCATCTGGCTGTTTTTTTTTAAAGGTTTCTTTATACTTTCAGTAGTTTTTGGAGCACATACTTTTTCACTTTTACTTGGGTAAAGAGGTCAAATTGATACTTCAACTTTTACCAGAGTGTTTTTAAACTGAAGTATCTATACTTCTACTTAAGTAACAAATGTGTGGACTTTTGACACCACTGCTGGTCACATATCTGGTTTTAGGGCTAAACCCTGTTGTGTCAAAAGTGCATTCTTTACTTATATAATTAGATATACCTC
>NW_015151349.1:151429-161383 GCF_000732505.1 Cyprinodon variegatus
CGGGAGGAGACGACCGGGTCAGAGGCTGCTGTTGAACGGGATTCCTAGTGAAAGAACACCGTCGGAAACAATATTTGAATGTAGGATGGGAATCTGGATGAACTGACTGCACTGACCATGTTGTCAGGTGGACTGTCTCACTGAAAAACATTAAAACTATTTTTTACCCTCTGATCACAGCAAATATAGCTGCCATTGTTACAGGCAAAGAAAGGATAGAGTAGCTCTGCCCAACGCACATCAGACCCACTTTTCGACTCCGCAGCAGGAGCAGCAAAGATGCTTTAACCCTGCGACAGAACCAAACTTGTACAAGCATCAAAATTTAGGCAGCACCGCATTTTTGCTGCTCCTGCTGCTAACATAAGCCCGTAGATGCATCACTATAGAAATGGCTCAGAATAACCTGAGCCACTCCAACTACAATCTTCATCATAAAGTTTTAAGCCTAGCCTTATATATATATATATATAAATTATATAAGATATACTTCGCATCGGGGGCAGCTGGAGCCCATTCTTAATCTCATACATAATCAACCTGTTCAGGGTCGATACATAAAACTTGATCTGTCCTCTAGGATCTGATATCGCCTCCACTGATGCGATGCAGCTCAGTATATGGTGCCGCTCCACTCTGAGCCAAGCCATGTTCTCTGTTGTCAATTTGAAGGGTTTTCTTTTATCCTTGCAGGTTCCTCTGGCCCGCTCTGAGGGAAACCTCCTTGAGCTGATGGAAAGAGTCTGTGAGAGGATGGAGGACTATGGAGAGCGCACAGATCCATCTACAAACAGGAAGTCCTACATCAGGGTCAAGTCTCGCACCGGGGAGCCAATGGACCTCTCAGAGGCCGCCCTGGACTCCAGAGTCACATCCAGTTTAAAATTTGCAGTGAGTTTTCTTTTTAGCCTCCTGCAAAGAGGAATTATTTCGACATAAAAAAAAACAAAACACTACTTATTTCCTCGGTTTCAGTTCTCCTTTATTTCAGACTGATCTGGTTGATGTATCAAGGTTAACTCTTATTTATTCTCTTTTTTCCCTAAAGTGTGAAACGATTGTTGAACACCACGAAGATGAACTTATTGAATTCTTTTCTCATGAAACGGATAACGTCAAAGACAAGCTCTGCAGTAAAAGGACAGGTATGTTCCCCTTTTCTTTTGACCCTGTGTTGCTTCGTACTGCAGGACGTTGGCGAGAGTCTGATGGGTTTTTGTGTTTCTGCAGACCTCTGTGACCACGCCTTAAACATTCCCCACGATGAACTTTGATGTTCCCCCGTCAGAGCCACGGACTCTGACACAAACGGAAACATTGGGTGCTGTAATTTCTCGGGACGTTGCCTCAAGATGTAAACAAATCTTCTTTTTTTTATACGAGATAACAGAATTTAGGAGCACTTTTAGTTAAATTATGCTGTTGTTTGGTTACCCCTCTGCTGTACTGTATATTTATCCATTCTTTCTCTGGTCTACCTGTCAAACACTCCAACATTAGACTCAGACTGTGAACATTAAGTGTTAATAAAGTGTCCTTGACTGATTTCCTTCTCTCTGTGAAAGACAAGACTCAACAGCTATGGAGTAAATTTTGTACCAATATTGTTGCCAACGAAGAACTTGAACAGAAATTAGAGGGAACAATTGCAATCCAAGAATAAAAGTTTGAAAAACTTAGTCAAAAAAGGTTTTGTGAGTACCTCTTTTAAACATTTTATTCATATTTAATTTTTTCAAACCTAATTTTTTATCCCCCATTTTATTTTTTTAAATTTCTATTTTTCAGATTGAGTTTTATAAATTGCCTTCTTCCAGACTGATTTGCAATATTCACTTCAAGCCCGATACAAGCACTCACTAATGACTAATGCAATGTTGTTACTAACATCCAGCAGACCAATAGAAATGCGTCTTCAGTCCTCGATGCAGAGGAAAGCCCCGCCCCCAGAATTGAACAGAATATGATCTGCAAAACACAATTGGTAAAATTCAGTCTGAAAAAGGGATATTTGAAACAAAGTTTAACATGAAAATATAAAACTTGTTGAAAAATTATATTTAAAAAAAATTATTTAGAAAAAATAACATTTTAAAGTAAATATCAAATCTGATAAATATGTAAAGTTGATCTCAAAACTGCTTTTTATTAAAGGGGTCTTTTTTTTTTTTTTTTTTTAGTTGAATTTTTCATTTTTGCATTGCTTTTATTTTTTCCTCCGATTTGCAAAACACTTTCTTTACTTGCAATAATAATGGAACAACATTCACTCCATAGGTTTCTCTAATCCAGATAAATGGTTCGTAAGGAAGAAAAACTCTGACAAAGTCCTGTCACTGTTTTATCTCCAACAGGATAAAACATAAAAACTTCAAACAGTTAAAGTGGGGTTTTTTTCAGTTTGTCTTGAGATTTGTTTTCCCTTTAAAAAGCTGTTGGATTCTCAGTGGCATGTTGTTTAGTTATTTAAAAATAAAATGATCAAGATCTTTTTTTTATAACATTTTTATCGACATTATTAAATAATCGGTTTACATCCAAGTGTGAGAATTTGTAATAAAATATCCAGCCTTTAGTGATCCTGTTTCATGGTCAGTTATTCATAAATGACCAGATCTCCTTTATTAATGTGACATTTTTTCATCATTATTTAATTAAAACACTGTCTTTGGTGACAATAAAGTTCATTTCAATTTCTCCCTGTCATTTTTTATTTATTTATCAGGGTAATCTACTGTCAGACCAGTGTAATGATGTAACGTTTGGGGCTGAAAGAATTAAAAACCACATTCTGACTTTTGAAAGAAAATCGTTGAAATGTCACAAGCCTCCTAAAAATCTTAAATTCTTTTTAAGCTTTTATCAATTTCAGATTCTTCACATATTTATATCATGACTTCATCTTTTATACAACAACATAACATAATTATTAATAGAGGTTCATAAAAAAAATCAACCAAAATAATTTAATGAACATCTGTTTTTTGCCAGATACACTGATTTGTATAAAGTTTGCACTAAGTAAAGTTTTACTGGGAATATCAAATGTAATTTACATTTGCGCTTGTACAGACAAAACTCATTAGACGGCCTCTGCACACACAATGTGATACACCCTCTGGAAGACGGCCGTCCACCCCATCTAATGTGGCTAACAGTTAAGCAAAACACATGACTAATAAAGAATAAAATTAACATGATAATTGAAAAGCCAACATTCAAACATTTTCTAAAGCTGGTAACCAGTAGTCAATTTTTCTCTAATAGAGTTATATGTTCAACTTTTAGGTTTAATTCTTCCACTTTTTTTAATCACCACTTTCACCCTAAATGAATAAGAATGAAAATGCAAAAACGGAGAGAAATCTGTCATTTTTTTCAATGCGCAGAAAAACATTTAAAACATTAAAAATAAAATCGGGTCTAAACATGTGCTTAAAAATACAATAGAATTTTGATAAATTAATATTTATTTCTATACAAGGTCTCATTCAAAGTGGAATATAGCATAAAGTGCTTTACAGAAATCAAGAAAATGCAGAATTTAAACAAAAATCTCTTCACCATGCACATTCAAAAAATAAGCTTATAAATAGCTATAACTAAAGAAAAACAATCCAAGCCAAAGCTGGAAATGGAGGAACTGGAGATATGATTAACAAAGAGAAAAAACAAATTAAAGAAGGAAAGATAATTTAAAAAAAAAAGTAAACAAACATGTTTTGTTTTTTCCAAACTATTAAGGCCAATAATTATATAAAAATAAGCAAATGTATTTTCATTCTTTTATGAAAAAAAGTTCGAGATGAAATGAATCCTGTGATGAAAATAGCTGTTCTGCTTCAGCAAACCACATAAAGTCTCACTGCAAAAGGTTTGGAAATACATAAATAGAAGATCTGCATTAAACCATATTAGTAGCAAATTAGGGCCCCATCACACCTTGCCGATTTAGCCAGCTTATGCCCAACATTCCAGAGTCTCCTAAAACGCTGCCATACGCTGAGCTTTCTAAGCATTTTTTCCAATTTTGGGTGTATACATAGAGTATTCATAACCAGACCAGAACTTATGTCCAACGCCAGCCTAACTTATGCATAACGCACGGCAGCCTAATGCCATGAAATCATGCACAAGCCCGTGTCCTGAGGGGGGCAGCGATTCGCCGGAACTACATAAAAAGACGTCTTTGATCGCGGTATTAACCTAGCTGCTGTTTACCGCCAACCAAAAAAAGAAAAAAAAGAAGGGTTGCAGTGGCAGCAGATTCAGCGTCATGTTTGCAAGGAACTTTGTGGGTGGTGGGCGTAAACGCAGGGAGGATCCATCAAACTCACTTTCTCACCCTATGATGGGGATGCAGTCTGGAGGAGGACTGATGGTTTCCTCCTGTGAACCCCCTTTATACCAAAATGCTGCCAATACGCCATTATACAGTAGCTAGAAGTTAGAAACACGTTCAGCACTCATCTGGAACACATCAAATACTTTAGAGATAAGTTCTTGATAAGTTACGATTGTATGCGCACGTTAGTTTTTGGATAACCAAGACACCACAACGTATGAGTAACTTACAATCAGATAACTTATCTGTAACTTATGGTCCACGTATGGCTGGCATACTTGTCGTAAGTCGACGTGTGCGGCATGTTTTGCCGTGTTAGAGCATGCTCATAACTTATACAAAACTGACCCATAACTTATCCAACATATTCCAGTGTTTTTGGCAGATCTTTTGTACGTCAGGCATACGCTGATCTAAATTGTCAATGTGTGACAGGGACTTTAGTACAAGAAAATTAATTTTAACCTGCATCACCAACAGCTGTTCTCTAGCTGAATAAACCTCCACACACTGAAACCACTGCAAACATGCCTGTGTTTTTACTCAGCAATCAAATCTACTGATACATACTGCAAGCAGTGCTTTGTAAGTCCCCTTAAAGTTTTTCATGTTTTCATTCTACAGTGCGTGTAACTCTTGTAGCTCTTCCTTTGAAATTGGCTTTCTGGTCAACAAAATCTACAAACAGAACTGTGGATCTCTGCAGTTTCAGGCTGCCTCTCTTATTAATGCAGAATTTATCCAGCCTGCAGGTGAAGAGCAGTCATTTAGCCGTTTTTTTTTTTTTGTTTTTTTGCCTTTTCTAAGAACCTGTGGTTCAGCATGTTGTTTTTATAACCCACTCTAGCTTAAAACATCTCCACAGCTTACTCCTGGACCTGTTTGCTGTGTTTCCTTATCTTCATGAGGCCGTTTGTGCAAAGAACAGCTGCATTTATACCAAGGCACTTATGGATTCTATTTACTAGTGATGTGACCTCTGATGGGGGGGTGGTAAATACTTCAGCAAAGCACTGTTAGCTGTCTTACTTTGATTTATCCTGTTAAATGGCCACACCAAAACCATAAAAAAAAAACATTTTTAAATCGGAGAATACATATAAATGAAATCAGCTGCTGTTCTTTAACCATTGGGAGGGTCTAGCCTACCACATAAAATCATGTTAATGCAGACAGTAGCCCTATTGGTGGAGTATAAGGCTGCACATACGCCCTGCAGGCGGGATGTAATAATTAATGGGTTAATACCTCAGTAGCATCTTCATCTACCTCCACTGGAATGTGCTCACTAGAACCACCAATAGTTAGATCTTCATCTTTACTTCCTTTAAACTGGGATTCCCCCTTTTCATTGCTGGAACATCTTACCTCCCCTTCAGCCGTGTCAGACTCCTCTTTCTCTTTATCCACCTCGCTGGAGTGTCTTGTTTCTATGTCCACTACGGTGACAGTATTTTCAAGGACATGACTGGTGCTACTGCAGGACATAGCATCTTCATCCGCATGTTCCTCTGATTCTTTGTGATCCTGGTCGCCCTGCCTTGTCTCAGCACTGTCCTTTAAAAGCTCATCAAAGTTCTCCTCAGACTCTAGGTCAGCGACCATGTCTAGACAACTCGCATCCGACCTCTCACTCACTTCCTCCTCTTCGCTCTCCGAATCAGGCGCTGTGTGCTTCCTGATACGATTAACCACTTCCAGCAGGGACTTTGAGTACTGAGATCCTGTCTTGTGGGCAGCAGTTGGAGAGAACTCTGGGGAGACATCATCTTCATGGGGAGGAACAATTGTCAACTGACTGGATTCTTCAAACGATTGTATATAAAAGGGATCAGAGGAATTTTCCTTGTCTGGAGCAGCAGTGACAATATTCAGAGGAGAGACAGTTTCTAAGAGGGGAACATGGTCTCTACCTGGCAAATCATCAGCAATTAAGTGATTGTTTAGGACCTCACTGCTTGAAGGTGAAGGAGGGCAATTGTCGATAAATTCCCGTTGGGGATCAACGTTTTGCAAAGTGTCCGCCTGTGGCTGAGTCTGGGTGGATTTGTTTCTCTCACTGCTTTGTCTTTGTTCCGAGAGACTTGCGATCGGACCTGGATTTATTTGGGATTGCTCCAGAGTCTCGTCTTTTTCTTTCTCCCTAAAAACACCCCCCTCCACATCAAACCCAACCTCTTCTGTTTTACAACTTCTTGCATTTTCCTTCTGACCCATTTGAACTGAAGGATCAGGTAGAATGCTTTCTTCTAATTGGTGATCTTGCTCCCCTTTTGCAGAAGTGGCTCCTTCAATTTGGACGCAAGTAAGTAGCTGAGCCAAGATGTTGGGGTCTTCATACCTAGTTTCATTTGTAGAGCAATCACCTTCATCTGTTTCTTGCTTTTCAGAAATGCAAGGAACATCATCCCACTGTTGACAGTTATTGTCTTCATGTGGCAAGACACCCTCTATTTCTGTAACCAAGGACTTGTTGAGCTCACTTTCAGCCAAATGCAACATTTCATCATCTTTAGTCTCCACATACAGCTCCTCATCATCTGCAAGAAATATTTCTTCAAGACGGGGAGGGCTTGGGAGATGGTCTTCACTGGGAAAGGAGCTCAAAAAGGAATCGGGTGTTTTAGGAAAAAGAGGAGGAGAGGGGGTGTCAGGGTGAGGAGTTAGGTCTAAAGCTGAACCGTCCTGTATGCCTGGGTCTAATAAATTCTGGGGAACCGAAGAGGAACTATAGAGATCAACATTATGCTCTTCCTTTTTACTTTCTCCACAGGTGGATTCATCCCTATCGTCTTTCTTAAGCTCAGTTTGGGTTAAAGTGTCGTCTGTTTTGAGGAGGGACTCAGTGTCATCATCTTGAGTGACTAGGTTTTGAACGTCTGTAAAATCTTTACCACCATCATTTGTTAGCTGATTTCCAATCTCATCTCCATCTTTCTCCACTCGGGGAACCTCTACCTGCTCTGCCACATCCTCTAGCATGTCCTCAGCAGGATGTGGTTCAGCCTCCTCCTCCTCTTCACACAGTGGTTCATAATCCTCACTTTTCTGTTTGATGTCAGCGTCATGCAGAGGTATTCCAAGGATTCTTTCTGCTCGCTCTGCCAGTGTTTCCTTTTCAGAAAGAGAGGTCAACTGGGGTACATCAGTCTCTTTGTATTCCAGTTTGTTCATTGGTGTTGAGTGTAGATCAGCTTCAGGGTCTTCATTTCTTCTCAATGCCTCCTCACTTGGGCGGGTTGTAACATCTTGATAAAGCTTAGAGCAGCTTTCATTGTTTGCTGTGGAGCCTAGATAGTGAACTTGCTCCTTCTTTGGTGAAGGGATCATCTCTACTTTGACAACAACACAGCTGGTGTCTATTACGAACAGACCTTTCATGTCCTCAGCGTTGTCCTTAATTTGCAGATTCTTCTCTTCGTCGTCCGCTGAGTGGCTTCTCAGATCTTCACCTCCATCTTGGTTTAACATGCTTCCTTTTGTGTCTTTCAAGCAGGTTGTGTTGGAGCTCTCAGTGTCAGTCTTGTTACTGGAACTAGGCTCCCTCCATAAAGGGTATTTGGTCAACAAAGGCTGCACAGACAAAGATTCACTTCTTTCAAATACAGGTTTTTCGAGTACACCTTTTGCGGTACTTGACGGGTCTTCTTCAGGGATCATCTTTTTTCCAAATCCAAGTGTCTTTTTATCTGACTGCTCTTCTGATGCCTGTGCTCTGGAGTCCACATCATCAACAAGCTCCTTCACTTGCTTGTTATCCTGTGTGTCTTTTGAAAGCCCCCCTGTTTCTGTGACTTGGGGGCTAGTTTGGGAGGGGCAGACTGGTAAAGACTTGGTTTCAGAGGGGCTAACTATTCGAGAAACCAGGCAGAATATGGTCATCCCTCCTGTCTTTTTCTTTAGTCTGAACTTCCTTCCTTCTATGACCTTACAAATGTCCTCCTTCTCTTTATTTGAAACATTAGCTGCTTGCGTTTGTTGAGCTAATAATTCTTCGGGTTTCTGTGCATCAGTGGGCCTGTCTGCCTTTGAAGCATCTCCCTTATGTTTACTAGACCTCTGCTGCTTTAGTTCAGGGCATGCATTGCTTAGATCTTTCTCCACATGCCTCTTGGTTTGCAAGTCCACTGGAACATCCTGCTTTCCATATATTGGCTGTGACCAGTTAGCTTGGTTATTACCAACATGCTGCCAGCCAATGTCACAGTTTTGTGTCACAGGAGGACTTTTGTGCGGCCTGCTGTAGGAGGGAGGTCCAACATATCCAGGAGGTTTGCTGAAAACCCTAGGTTGGTAATCACTCTTTTCATTCATGGGGTTTGTGCCTGTATTAGGATGTTCTATTTTGTCCCACAGCCCAGAATGTCTACAGTTTGCATTTAGTTGGCTATGTTGTAGATGAAATCTAGAATTTGTTTCCGCTTTTTCTCTCTCTGGAGCCCGGTTGCTCTCTGACAGGCCTTGGACTGCCTCTCTTAACTCTGCTTCTAAACGTCTCCTCCTGGGCAGCGAGTGACTGTACCGAGCCGCCCAAGCCTCCAGCTCCCGATAGCTGCTGTCATTCCTCTTTGTGGACACATCTCTGTTGTAATGGGAATGTTGACTCTGATCCCACCTCTTCATCCATGGATCCCTCAGAAAGCCTCTGTCATAGTCCTTCATAGCTCCTGGAGACACCAACTCTCTCTCTCTGGGGTTACGTTGCCGATACTCACCAAGGTCCCGGTGGCGCTGATCGTTATGGTGTAAAGTAAAAGGGAAACAAGCAGAAGAAGAGCTGGGCAGCTCTGACTCTGTCCAGTATTCCTGTAGAGCTCTTCCTGCTCTCGATCCTGGTACTGTCCAGTTACTGGACTCCCTTCCCAGACTCTGCTGCTCTCCTGAGTACACTGTGTTATAGGTTGCCTGGTGTCGGTCATGATAGCTGTGAGTGAAATGTTGGAAAAAATATGTTACAAAAGTAAACTTGTAATACATTTAAAACATTTCACAAAGAACTATGAATGTGTTAAATAAGTCGTTCCCAAACTTTTCTTGCTGGTCGCTTTAGTGCCCGAGAGGTTCAAACACCTTGCAAATCGACGAATTTCCAACAAATTGAAAACTTCCTGTAAACACAAGAATGAGACTAAAACACACAAAACATGCAAAGGAGAAGAGCTGTATTCACAGAAAATAGAGAGATGCAAAGTAAAAACATGCTGCAAACACAAATCCTGCTGCAAACACATTAATTATACAAACATGCACTGAAGAAAAAGTGGTGCAAATAGAAAATAATCTAAGAAACTAAGAAAAGCTACAAACTAGCTCCTGATAGCAGAAATGTTTCACACCATTAGGGGGAAACAAACGCATATGGGGTCATACCATAAAAGCATTAACAGGATGCTATGAGAGATGTTTTGTTTTTTCTTTATCCAAAGGAAAAAATAATTATTCTTTTATCCTTCAAATTTTCTCTGGACATTGTATTTATATGATGGAATGCTACAGACAATAATTCATAACAATTTCTCTGGTCGGGTACCATTTGTGTTAGTGATCACCCCCCCTAGTGGTAAGGCAAGGCTTAAAACTTTCCTTTTTGATAAATCGTATATAGTGTT
>NW_015151349.1:162008-165085 GCF_000732505.1 Cyprinodon variegatus
TGGTTGAACTGTAAAGTGCCTTGAGATGACGTGTTGTGAATTGGCGCTATAGAAACAAACTGAATTGAAACTGAATTGAATTTAGCACTTAGATAAATATGTCCTAGTTTGCAGCTTTTCTAACCCTGCATCTATTTATTTCTACTTGCAGCCTTTTTTATTTTGCATGTGTCTTGTTTATGTTGTTTGTTAGCCTCATTTATTTATTTGCAGCAGTTTTTGTGGGCATTTCTACTTCCTGCTCTCTATATTCTGCAATTGCAGCATTTTTTCTTTTGAAAATCTTTTGTCTGTTAGCCTCATTGTTGTGTTTACGGGATAATTTGCTGTGCATTCAAGGATTTGGGTGGCATTTGCACTCCTTGGCCATGGTAGGTCATAGGTATTTAACTTGAGTGTGTAATGAAATTCCTCTTAGGTATTGACACTTGGCTCTCTAAGTAATCATTTACTAAATTTAATTGCATCCCAGAGGTCATGCAACCCATTTTGGGAACCACTATGTTAAAGTACCATGACTACAGATATTTAGTCCTGTAGTCATGCCTTGGAAAGTATTCCAACCTCACATCTCAGCCTGATGAAGAAAGAGGAGATTGCTATTCATTTTTTTGCAAATAAGTAAAAATATTTAGTCAGATTTACTAAAATAATGAAAATGGAGATTAGGTTTAACCAACTGAACCTCAGAATAAATTCAGCTGTTCTGTGAAAGCTTAGAACTTTAGTTAGAGAGCTGCACTGAAGGTCAAACAGCTTTTTCAAGAAGAACAGGAACCTTATAGGACAATATACAGGATATTCTAGTCAGATTCCATCAAAAAGAAAATCTTTAGCATAAATGAGAAACTCTGCTTGTGGTGGAAAGCTACTTCTGCACACACAACCCTGGACACACTGTCCCCATACACTGCAATAATTATGGAGTCTAAAAAAAAGATATTACCACTAAATCTGAGGGAAAAGGTACTCAATAGAAATGATCCATCCATCCATCCAGCAAGATATAACGTATAAAGATGTCTTGAACCACAATTAGCAGAAATTTGAAGTAAAGAATAGACTCCAACACAGAGATAAATAATCGTTTCTAAATGTAAGTGATTTCTTTCTTTAGTAAGGTCCACGTAATTTACAGGGATTGGTGGAGAAGGATGCTTTTCTGCACAAATGGTTAATATTCCGACAGGACAAGTCTCTTAGCCATACAGACAGAGCTGTCATGCAGTTTTAGATCGAATCTGAGAATCTGTAAAACAACTAGAACTTTAATCTTCACACATGTTTTTTATTCACATTAAACTCCTGTTTCAATAATAGAAACAGCCGTATGTATAAATCGTTTTCCTTCACAATAAAGCACTTAGTGTTGCTCTATCGCATAAGATCAAAGCACATTGAGGATTTCACATTATAATTCTTGTGAAAAAGCTTACGGTGTAATGGATAATTTTGCATTTTCTATTATTACACAGAAAATATAACATTTACCGAAAAAAAAAATTTTGAAAATGGTGTGAACTTAAAATGTGTGACAGTTACAGATTTACGTGGTAAAATTGGCCTGAAAATGAGCGTATTCTGTCATCTAAAGTTTAAGCATTTTTTTTATCACTCAACATGAAGTTATTTACTTATGAGATTTATTTCATCTGTGATTTCATTCATAAATTCTGACAACATGTTTTTTTGTCCCAGGTTTGGAACAACATCTCAGAAGCAAACATACATCTTTATTTAAGTGTGTTTAACGGATCAAATCATGTCAGTTTTTTTACTCTCACTTGTTGAAATGTTTGTATGAAAATAAGTATAAACAGTCTCACACCTTTACTTCATTATAACACATCTTATTATATTTAAATGGGATTTTCTTCTTATCGAAGTTTAAATGCAAGTATTTGAGATTAAGTTTATTGAATGATTTCATTCTCTAAATTATTTTGTTCTTAAGATGTTTTTTTTTTTACTATAGTTAATTGTCCAAAGGTTTCTAACTTTTGGGAGACAACAAAAACAACTTTTGATTGAAGACCTTTTTGTTTAACTCACTTGTGTGAACAGCTTCTCCCAGGAAGAGTCCCAAACCTGGAGTAAAGCTGCGACTGACCCTGATTTTCCAGCCAGAACTCCATTGTTTGCTCCCCTACAAAGATCTGAAGCATTCAAAGAGAAAACGAATGTAAAAAGACTTTACGTGCAAAACATTGAAGTAGGTAAATGTCTGTTAGCTCCACAGACTAAACTAAAATTTTTGTTTGCACAAACCTTCCGCTGCTGCTTTAACCTTCAGCTGCTACTGAGGTGAGGCGCCGAATAATGAACTCCAAACAGGACCGAGTGTTTGCAGGGGGACGGTGGATCTCTGTCCTCCTCCCATTCTTTAAACACACACACCCCCATGAGACTGTACAGTTAAAGATTCATCCTCTGTTAATAATAAGCTTTAGGCACAATTAGTTTTTTTTTTAAATAAGCAAAATATTTCCTCTCCCATTAAACCCGTAAATTTACCAGAAACCTACATTTAAATCGATAACTTAACAAATAACTCAAAGATAATTATTTTTTCTGAGATGTGTTGTTTATCAAACTTTATTTAAGGAGATTTCGTGGTTTCCTTCATTTTTTTTTATTCCAATTGTAGAAAACACTGTAAAAATGATCTAGAAATAAGTAAAAAAAGTCTTAAATTAAGTGTATTTACCCTTCATTTGAGTAGATAAATAAGATGATTTGCCAAAGGAATGAGTATATTTACTCTTAAAACAAGATAATTAGATAATATGCATCAAAAATTAGACAATGAAATAGTTTTTTTTTGTTATTTTTAATGTAAATTGTGTTGTTCTATTGGCAAAGTGTCTTACTTTCATCCTCAATTTAAGAAAAAATGCACTTATTTCAAGAAAAGAAATACCTATTCAGATTTTTATTTTTTGCAGTGAGACCTTCATGTATCGGAATCCACTTCTTTAAACCTGTTTTCCTTTTTATGATTTATGTGTTTCTTATCAACCACATCATCAAGATTTGCTACAGTCCTGGGGCCTGTTTCAATAAGGAAGTTCAACCAA
>NW_015151349.1:167737-171795 GCF_000732505.1 Cyprinodon variegatus
CTATTCCTTTAAAATAAGTGCATTTGTTCTTAGATTGAGGAGGTAAAATAGACTTTTTACCAATGGAGCAAGACAACTTCCACTTTAAATAAGAAAACACAATTGCATTGTCTTTTTTCAAATGCATATTATCTAATTGTCTTATTTTAAGAGTAGAAATAGTCATTCCATTGGCAAACTATCTAATTTACCTACTCAAATTGAGGGTAAAAAAACTTAATTTAGGAAAATGCTGATGATGATTCTCAGTCATCCAGGTCATAGACATTCGGTAAAAGTAAAAAAAAAAATCCACTGGACTTGGTTTTCAAGATTTGAAGACGTTTCGCCACCTCTCCAGGAAGAGGTGGCAAAACGTCTTCAAATCTTCAAAACCAAGTCTAGTGGATTTTTATATATTTTTTTTACTTTTACGGAATTAATTTAGGAAATTTCAACTTATTTCTAGATTGTTTTTCCAGTGCAGGTCTCTACACTGCAAAAAGCAGTGTCAATTTGTCTTAAAATAAGTGATTTTTTCTCTTGAATTGAGCAGATAATTGAGCTACTTTGCCAATGGAACAAGAAAATTTACATTCAAAATAAGAAAAAAACAACTGCAGTCTCTTATTTGAAATGCATAATAAAAACTAATTATCTTATTTTAATGGTAAAAATGCTCATTCCATTGGCAGATAATTATTATCTTTATTAATCTTATTTTTCCTACTCAAATTAAGGGTAAATACACTTATTTTAAGAAATCTTTACTCAATTTCAGAACACCTTTGCAGTGATAAAGACCATTAAATAAGAGCACTGCAATAAAGAAGCAGTTTTTAAACATGTTGGAGTCAGCAGCATCTTTTCTTACCTTAGCACCCATTCTGTGCTTCCATCTCCACTATTCTCTCACTCTCTATAATCCATTTTAGTCTAGATAAAAGCATTCCCAAAACTCTACTGCAGCAATGTGCTTTGATCACATGTTGATATTCAGAAACAAATACTTGATGTTTGGCTGGATGCACCCACTGTTGAGTACAGTGGAGGATGTATAATGCTGTGGGTCTGTTCCTCTTTGATAGACCCATGAAAGAGTTAGGATTATCCTTATTGATGATGTGGGAGTCTGTTAATCCCTAATAATATCTGCCTGTTATGTGTCAGAACAGAAGTAGTGCATCTCATTAGGACAGTTCCTCTGTCTGGCTATACAGTGATATGCTTCATTATGCAAATGGCATAGATTTGGGAATGGAATTAGAGCGGCATCCTTCAGCTAAGAACAAAGTGTAATATTGTGATAAGGCTGGAGCCATGGATGTCGCATCATCTGCTAACTTGTATGATGTAATGATGTGATGCTGAGGCAGACTGGAGTTGTATAAAATGCTTCATTAACTGTGATTTTGGCCCAATCCAATGAGCTCTGCCTTCTGTAACTCTAAGCAGCTTCTATGATCGGAGTAAGATTACAATTTCTGTCTAAATCTGTTGTCATGTCTCATAGTAATTTAATACATATACATTATGAGGTTCTATTTCCATAAAACAATCTTCTTAGAGAACATGGCTGTAGCGGCTAAAACCCTATAATTTAGGCTACTGGTGGTTATTCCTGAAATGCGTTGGTTTTACATGCGCTCAATTAAGATTATCATGCCGATCTTTACTTTGACTTATAATAAAGTAATTTATTAACAGAACAATGTCCGTAGTTTTAGTAATTGCATTTACACGAACGCATAAATTTGACATTAATCTAAGGCAAACACAATAGAAAACTGATGCCTCCTCTCATAAACAGCACCTAAACAGAATCATGGTTGACCTTAAATGACCCCATCCCCCATCAGACAATCAGAACTCAAAATGACATACGCCCCCTAGTGACGATAAACACAGGAAAGGAAAAATGTCTCCTACTATGGAATCATGAAATGTGGAGCTTCATAAACAATTGCCAAGTCTTAAAACTGAAGGATTAACAGAAAATTGTAAACCCTCTCCTTAGAGCAGGGCTCTTTCAATCAGACCCCCAGTCAGGCCTAAATATTAATACCAGAGGGAGGTAGAGCTGCTGATGACAGATTTAACCTGGATATATCCTTCAAAAACGAAGCAGAGCCAGCGTTTCCCTCAGGAGGATGAAGGACAGAATGGGGAGCTCAATCATGATCATGTTAGAAGATGCATGGAAGAGAATCTTCTTCTGCTCCTGCATCAATGTGCGGCATGGCAGCAGACAAGAACGTGCTGCAGAGGGTGATACAGGCTGCACAGAGGAGTGTGGGATGCAGTTTATGCACAATCATTAACATCTTTACTTCCAGGTGCAGGAAACAGGCGTCCTGTACAAAGAAGGTCTCTAAATCAACTGCATGTCCTCCATCCCTCAGGCTGAGGAGCATTCAGAGCAGAGCGTCCTCACTGAGGAACAGCTGGGAGGAGGACCAATGTAGACATTACTGCTATTCCTCCCCTGGACAAGCGTCCAGAATAAGAAACCAATTTAAAAAATGGCACATTTTATACATCTTTGGATCAAAGGAAAGTTATAAGTAGCTTTCAAATGCAAAAACAGGAAATGGGAGCTGGACAAAAAAAAAAAAAAAAAGAATTAGTATGCATGCAAGTGACTGAAAAAGGCTTAAAAAATGAAAATAAGGATTCAGTAATTAGGAGCTGCAGGGTTCTTGTTGGCTTAATGGAGAGAATCCAGAGTCTGGAAATGCTCTGGAAAAGGCCCCATGTCATGAAGGACAGGAATCTGTTTTCTCACAACTTATGGCCTTCAAATTACTATTTTCTTTTTCAAATTTTAAGTTTTTCCAAAGATTTTTACAGGTTCTATATCTTTAAATTCTATTTGTTCAGTTGCTTTTTTCCTTTGACATTATGTTGTTTTTGATCTTTGTACAAACCAATAGAAATGTCTTCGCTCCTCAGAGTAAAGCAGAGCAAAGAACATGTTATCTGGAAAAGTCAAATTTAAAAGAATGACAGTCGTACGATAAAATCTGAAAAAAGGAGGATTAAAAAAAAAGAAAATGTTACTTTTTTTTTTTTTAGGAAAAATTTAAATATAAAGGGGGGGGAAATGAAATTATTAAATAAATAAAATCTGACAAAAAAAAAGTCCACAAAACCTTTTTTTAAATTGAGAAGTTTTTCAAAGTTTATTTTCTGGATTCCATTTACAAAAAGTCTTCTTTGCCTCAAACAATAATGAAACAAACGTCACACACAATGTCAAGGAACTAAGAAAAGCTTATTTTCTGTATGGTTGAGGCTTATTTGCAGTAACAAGCAAATAAGTCAACGTTTGCTGCAACAGCATCGGCCAAAACATGCCTTCAGCCGTGCTTTATTCGCTCTCTTTTTTATCTTTAAACTGTGACAGAAAAAGCAACATGGCTATAAACCTCAGCAGCACAAATCAGGGATCAGTTGGACTCAAGTCCAAATTATTAGTATCAGTTTTAAAAACAAATAATGGTTGATTTATTTTTTGTAAACATTCCCTCCTTTAAATACTCAGCAGATGATGTATAAATATATTTTCATTCTTTTCCTATAAACCGACCCTTTGCTTCATGCAGTCAGTCAGAAAGCTGCCGCTCCCTTTAGTGCTCTGCTCTCTTAGCCGCCCTGTAGATGTTGTTATTTTGCTTCTCGTCGCGGTGCACCAGCTCCACCGTCAACCTGGCCGGCAGATGCTCCTCAAAGAAACTCTGAGTCCCGTGCTCTCTGCGCATTTTGGAGGACAGATACGCCACGGCTCCGTTCTGGCATAAATGCGCCAGCGTCTCCACCAGCAGCGGGTAGGTCTCTGGGAGGTAGATGATGTCAGCGCAGAGCACCAGATCCCAGTCAGGGAGGAAGGAGAGGTGGTCCTCCCCCCAACACAGAGGGAGAACGGCGGGAGGCGTAGAGGGCCAGCCGTCGGCGGGGACGTTGGCAGAGACATTTTCCTGAAGCTGTGGCAGAACCAGAGGCAGGTCTGTAAGGGTCACCTCTGCACCTAAAAGACAAAACCACCTCATTAAATGGATCTAAAAATAAAAGCAGTAGAT
>NW_015151349.1:172596-174203 GCF_000732505.1 Cyprinodon variegatus
GCAAAAGTAAATAATAGTCCTTTTTTTTCACTGTAGACAAGCAATGATCTGCTTATCTGTTCTCCATTTTTCATTTGGATGAAATAATAGCTGCATGAATCATGACAGCAGACAAGATAGAGGAGAGCAGGAGGCGGGGTTACCAATCTACTTGCTCTGGAGAGCAGAGTTTGGTGCTTACATATGTTGTTGCCAAAGTCTCCAGTAGCATGAAAAAAGTCACTAGATTTGGCGCTTTGTAGAAATCAAAGTGCTAGAGGAGTCTGAAAAGTCGCTAAATATAGCGACATAACTGCTAAGTTGGCAACACTGCTCTTCCCTCCGTTTGTTTTCAAATGGTTTGCTGCTGTCTGTTTGGACCTTTCTGAACATGTGCAGCAAATGGACTGATCCAATATGGTGGACACTGAAGGGGGGGGCTGAGACACACTTATTATAAGCGTTCTGATGGCATTTTAGCAAAAGGATTTTTATCAAAAACATAATTATTGTGCACAAATAAGGAATAGTTGTATTAACCATACATGTAAACTCAGTTCTACGGTGCCCCCAGGAACTTGGGGCCCTAGGCAACTGCCTAGTATTGCCTAATGATAATGATTATCTGAAAACCAACCACAGATTCCAATCAGACATTGAAAATATTGCATCGGAAAAGCAGTGATGGGGGATAAAAAAATCTAATTCTCATCACATGAATAAAAAAAGCAAAGCAAAAGGTTCAGGAATTACAGGCAACAGTTAAAGCATTAGGACCCTCCCTGGAAGAAGAAGCAATGAGTCAAATTCATGAAGCAAAAGTAGAATGAAATAAAATCCTTGACAAAAAAAAGCAATTCAATTCAAAAAGGCAGGAATAGCGTTGAGTTCCAGGCTTTATACAGTAGCCCAACAAAGCCTTTAGAAAACGTGCAAATTGAAATGGATGAAAGGGTCCACCTCCTTGGAATGGGGGTCGTTTGGCTTCTTTTGTTAGCCTGCAATCCCTCATACCTGTCTATGCCTCTGTAGGGGGTTTGTTAAAGGGATCTGCTGGAATCGGTCAGTTTGTCTTTTGATATGCCTTAAATATACATAATAAACACTGAGTAATAAGCTTTGAAGTTTTAACAGATCTAATAATATATCTATAAAGTATTTATTGCATATTTTAGGGAAGCCTTGCTGTAAAGGGGTACTGGTAAACTTCTAGTCTCTGCTGCCACCTAGTGGGAAATCAACGCAAGTTCTAAAAAGTTTCCCATTATTAAAATAAAAATAGAACAAAAAAAAATAGGAGTCACCTTTAAATTGTTTATCAGCTTTAAATCCAAATATTTAGTGTAGATCTCTGCAAAATCTAAACCAAACACATATTTGTTTGTTTTTTGACCAAAAAGTCAAAAGACAATCTGTTTACAAAAGGGTTAAACGTTCACTCTGACTCTTTTTTTATGTCTCAAAAGACATACATACACACACACACACACACACATATATTCAGGGGTTGACGTTTAGGATTTTTACCACTTGCCCTTTGGGCAAGTGACTTTCACATTTCATTTGCCCAGAAACAATTTTTACTTGCCCAGTATAATGTTTGATAAAGTACCTAATATTCATTTTTG
>NW_015151349.1:177122-183598 GCF_000732505.1 Cyprinodon variegatus
AATGAATGAATGAAGTCCAGCCTACCGAGGCGAGCAGCCAGAATACCGACCAGCCCATTCCCTGCTCCCAGCTCGATTATTCGCCTTCCTCTCAGCTCCACTGAATAATCCTCAAAGTAACGGCACAGATGCAGCGCCTGAGACCAGAAACGGGAGATAATCACTCAACTTGTTCAAGGACCAAATCAGAAAAGCTGTGATAAGCAGCAGGCGCGCTCACAGCTTCCCAAACCGCAGCGGCCACGCCGAGGTTGGCCCCGAAGAGCTGCTTAATGCGGAGCTGCTGCCCCATCAGCCTGAACACTGACTCCTGGGAAAATGTCTCAGAGGACAGGCAGTCATCGTCCACAGGGAACGGGTCTTCATCCTCAGCAAAAATCATCGCTTATTTTTAGTAAACTACAATTTGAAAGATTAAAAAGCAGCCACTTCTACCGCAGGGAGTCTTTCAACTTCCGGGTCATGTTAGCTAGCGCACTAAAACCCAACGATTTCACTAATTCACTGTCGATATTGTCATCTATACTTGATATAAATGTTAATTTTATATACATTACTTTTGCAAAAAGAAACAAAAAACAGTTTACAAAAAAAAGAAAAAGTTCGGTATGCGAAAGCTGACAGCTTTTATTTTGAAAGAAATATTAAATCCCCTTTTATTTCCGGGTAAAAAAAGTTGATTGATTTATACGCAAACTATTTATTAATTTTCCTTTTCTTCTTCCTCTCCTCTTCAATAAAAGATTAAAATCCAGGCCAAATTGTATTGCTTTTTAATAGGAGCTGAGCCTGTTTATTTCATCACTGAAACATAAAAAAACTGCTTTTTTTAAGCTCTTCAAACTGCAGAGGACTTTTAATGAACTAAACCTCTAATTCAACATTACTATTATTTTATCATTATTCTGTCCTTTATTATATTATTTATCCATTTACATTGTATAATAATTCAGTTTATCTTGATATGCCCACTCACCTAATTGTAATTCAAGTAGTTCATGGCTGCTATTCAAAAGAAAATGTCTTAAAAATACAAATCATGAGTAATAACCAGCATAAATAAACATTTAAAGCTCTAATTTTGGAATAATTCCAAGCTTAAGCTGTTTAAATGTTCCAATTAAAAGCATTGGAATTTTCCCAATAGGAAATATAAGGAATGTCCTCTAATTAAACGCACAAACTTCAGGGAGAGGTTTCCTAAAAGTTGCAGCACACACGAGACAATTTAAAAGAGGAAAAAGAAACCGACTGATAAGACCAGAGCTTGTGACTAAAGAGGAAAGAGGAGGTTGGAATTGTATACGTCACATATTTGACACATATGTCAATTATCACATTTTTTTTATAATGAAAAATTTCTAAAAATGACAATCTGACTTAGATTTGGAGTTGGTGGGTCACATGACCTGGAAGCTATTGAAGAAATATAAATTTAGTCTATAATAAAACATATTTAAAAATGAATCTGTTCCCCCTTGCAACTTTTCAAAACAAATGTCTATCACCTCTAAAGTTTCATGAGTGATATGTCATCATAAAATATGTTTATAAGCCTATAATGAAAAGCTCGGACTCTTTGTCTCTGATTTAGACAGAAGGGGACAAATTAAAGCAGAGACAGACAGCCCTATAAAATCTACAGCAAACTCTGTGGTTGATGAAGTTCAAGCCTAGTGTCTAATCCTAATCTTAAGAATGTTTATATTCCTATGGTGGATGTCAGGAGTTGATGTGGATACAATTCTGGCAGTATGGGATGAAATAAAACGCCTAATGTTAGAACAAAGACTGTTTATTAAGGATAGTACAACATTGAGAAATTGTAAGTTAATATAAAACACAAATATAGATTTTAGTACTAAACTTTTACACAGGAAAAAGTAATTTTCCTTCTGGATATAGACTTTAATGATTACATGTACACCCCATTTTCTATTTCATTTTAATTATATGTTGACAACAGTTTTAAATGGGATGAGAACATTTAGACTCGGTGAAACAATTTCTTTTAAGGAACATGTTGAAACGAACAAGGAGCTGTTGGCTTCCAGAGAAAGGAGTAGACACTGCTGTCAGCCGCCTGCTTGCAAGCAAACGCTGGTGTTTTTTTTGTTTTTTTCTTAAATCAGTATCACTGGCGATATTCTGCTATAACATGTGAAGGGAAGAATAAAACAGAAAAGCTCATCTTTCGTAAACATAAAACCTTGGCACGACACCTGTCGATGTCAGGAGGGAGGTCTTACTGTATAAATGCATCTCAGTTTCAGTCTGGTCTGGTCTCAAAAGTATGTTGGAACAAAACATGGTCTCTACCCAATAAGTATCTTCTAGCAAACAAGGTTAAAGAGGTTTCTTTTAAGATTATTCACCGCTGTTACCCAGTTAAGTCATTTTTAATTAAATATAAAAAGGATATTGATACCACCTGCACAGTTACTCTGAGTCTGTCTCACCTGGTTTGGTCCTGTCAATACACCAGCCGTCTATGGCAAGGTATTTGTTGCTTTATTCTGGACAATATTTACGACAAATTTGAACTTTATTTTAAGGATGTTTTATTTGGAATTACAGAATATAGAAAATAACTCTTCTTTTTATGTAATCTTTTGCTTCTGTTTGCCAAATTTTATATCCATAAATGTAAAACTACTATGACTAAACCTCATGTATTTCTTTCTTAAAGGAAGCATCATTTATTTCTATGTATGATCATCTTCCAATAACAAAAAGGCTGGTAAAACTTTATCTCTATGCTCTAAATTCAAGACATTTATGTAATCTCCTTATATGCTTCTAAGTCTTCACTTTACTATTTTTAGGTTTATTCAGTTATTTGTTTATTTTTACTATTTTTGTTCAGACCCCTGGCGATTGTTCTTTGAAAATTGTACTAATATCTTCTTGTAGTACAAAATTCTTTAATAAAGCTTAAAAAAAAAAAAAGAGTGTTACTCAGTGAGCGCGACAAAAATGTTGATATTTTTTTTACTGCTCATCACTAAATTCATTCAATCACCGCAAACGTATTAGTTTTAGGTATAATGATCCATTGATTATTCCTTGCTGACCGAACTTTTCCTTTAAATGATTAAAAAAGAAACTCAAAATGGGTCTTTTCCTTGTCTCTGTAAACAGTCCTGAGATTACGTGTCATTTGGCGCTATAGAAATGAACCAAATTTAATTATTTTCTTTTCCATCACACTCCAACTGCAGTTACACTGGGCCTTCCACGCTTTGTTTCCCATGATCATTAAAAACACACATCGTATTCTATCATATTCGAGCTTTATTTTTTCTTAAAAAGCAGCCGTCTCAGTTAATTCACTTTAAAAACAAAAACATACATGTAGTACCTCACAGATAATCTTATCTGTTACACAAAACTCCACATCAACAAGGAAAACGATTGGACAGCTGTATGAAGAGTAAAATACAGACAGTAAAGCTCTTTATCTTTGAAGCTTCTCAGTCTTTAAAGGAGGAAAGTTGAAGAGAATTTGCAACACATTGAGTGAAACGTGTCCAAACAATAAGAATAAAAGGTAATAAGGCTATCTCTGAACGACTGCCTGCGTTTGGACATCACAGTGTTCAGCTCAGTGGAGTGGGTTCATTTTATTCATACTCGAACAGCAAATCTACAGAAAAACACATCAGGATTATTTGAAGGTATCAGAAAAATAAATAATTCTTTATATCATACAAGCGACAGTAGTAGAACATCCATGACGACGTTTCCTCCTCTCAGGCCCTCAGTATGTGCAAACTGCAAGAGTTTTAAAAAGGTAGCACTTTATGCTTGGAACATGGAATATAAAAACAAGTGTTTTTACAATGAGCTTTTCAAAGTGTAGCGAGGGTGAGAGATGATTCAAACTTGGTGAAGGTGAATGAGGACAGCCATGTTTGAGTTGAGCCACTGAAATTAAACAGGATATTTTTGGTTCTGCATATCTTCTCTGATCAAACCTAAAAATGTTCTCATTGCATTTTTTTAAGAGGGTCAAATACTGAGTTTAGGCTTAACGCTGATCTGACCGTTAAACGCTTGTTTAACGTGGGTAATCCAACCACAAACATGTTTTCCTTTCATTAACGCAGAGATATGTCAGCATGGGCGGGGATTCCTGCTTCAAACTGAAGATTGCTTCTTTCGCTCAACAGCTAGCAGCAGGGAAACACCTTCACTCCGCTCAAAAAGCACTTGGAGGGATGATGAATTCTTCTTGACGGTTTCAGGCCGAATCGAGAAGAGCCCGAAAGCCACAAACAACACGACAAACACCCAAACAGACGGACACAAACACGGAGGAATGATTCACTTGAACTTTGTTCCGAAAAGGATAATGATTAGAACAAGGACTATGACAAAGAGGATCAAAATGACCAGCATCTTCCGGTTTTTCTTCTGGTACTGCTCCGCCTGAAAAGAGAAGGTAAAAAAAAAAAAAAAAACACATCAATTCCACTATATAACGACTTAAACATCCTAAATTAGAATCTGTTGCCATTTTAAACCAATAAAAGTTTATTTTTAATTCAACAGAAAATATTTCCTCCAAGATGAAGGATGGATTCTCCTCTATAGTCAATTGTCTGCTAAAGAAATATACATATTTCCAAGTTAATGATGAGGAAAAAGTCTGTAAAAAACATTTCTGGTTCTTTTACTGTTATTTTGTCATGAAAATTTAATCAAATATTCTTAAAAAAAAAGCCCTGAACTTTATTAGCGTCTCTTAATACTGTTTTACACCTAGTAAGAGTCTCTGTAATGGTTTCAAATCAGCACTATGCTGCAGAAACCATCCATAAATAAATAAAAATGTCTTAAATTAAGTGTATTTACCCTTAATTTGAGCAGGTAAATAAGATGATCTGACAAAAGGGTGAGGATTTTTAATCTTAAAATAAGATAATTAGAAATGCATTTTAAATACGACAATGTAGCTTATTTTTCTGTTTTAAGTATACATTGTCTTGCTTCATTGTCAAAGTGTCGCACTTACCTCCCCAATTCAAGAAAAAATGCACTTATTTTAAGAAAAAATGACTTATTCATATTTCAATTTTTTGCAGTATAAACTGTTCAGCTTTATTTCTGGCAGCTAAAGCTTTGAACCATGAAGACGACTCCAACAGAACAATGAATCTAAAACCAGAAAAGTTTGGTGGTTGGACAAACTCTGCCCCAAAGCAGAAAAATATAAATCTAGATAAGTAATTTTTTTCTTAAAATAAGTGCATTTGTTCTTGGATTGAGGAGGTAAAAGAGACATTTTGCCAACGGAACCAGAGAATTTACATTTAAAATAAGAAAAACATAATTGCATTGTTGTATTTCAACTGCATATTATCTAATTATCTTATTTTAAGAGTAAAGATACTCCATTGGCAAACTATCTCATTTACCTGCTCAAATTAACGGTAAATACACTTAATTTAAGACATTTGTACTTATTTCTAGATCTTCTTTCCAGTGCAATGAAAGCTTTGTTGGATTCAAACCAGTAAAACATTTATAACATGCAGACAGCAGTTCACCAAAAAGACTGAAAGTTATTAAAAAACTTTGTTAAAAAAATAAGTTATACAATGAAAATAACCAATTTATTAATTCAGCCAACAGAAGTGGTCAAAGTTTGGTTCCTCAGAGATCCACAGATTCCTTCCTGATCTGGTTCCTTTAGGTCTCACCTGCTGAAGCCAGAGTGCATAAAGTTCCTGAATAGGAGCTAACACACACACACACAAAAAAACAGCTAGAAATAAGTTACAATTTCAGAAATTAAGTGTATTTACCCTTAAATTGAGTAGGTCAATAAGATGATCTGCCAATGGAATGAGATTTTTTTACTCCTAAAATAAGATAATATGCATTTGAAATAGGATGATGCAATTGTTTTTTCTTATTTTAAATGTCAATTGTCTCGATCGATTGGCAAAACGTCTCACTTACCTCCTCAAATAAAGAAGAAATGCATTTTTTTAAGAAAAAATGACTTATTTAGATCTTGATTTTTTGCAGTGCAAATCCCACATCCTCCGTCTTGATCCGCTCTAAGTCACTCTGAGCTCGAGGACAGCGTGCACAATAATATTACTTCATTCGTAGGAGCAAAACATACAGTAATGAAGGCTTAATCTAATATGACATAATTAAAACTCATCATCAGCATCAATCACACATGCAGTTTCTGCCAAAGCATCTTCTTTTCATTGTGGATCTTTGTAACAGAGACAACTAGGATCTAGGGTTGTAAAAATCGATATAGACACTAAAATGTTGTATAATCTTTTTCAAAAGTATCAATACCACCATTAGCCACAGCTAGCAATTCAAGGCTAACGTCACGTTAATGATCATAAACATAAATAAATAAATCAGGCACGTAGTATGCACATCCTGCCTTAAAGGAATAGTACACCCAAAACATGATTAGCCTTCATTTTCTATTCACCCCCATG
>NW_015151349.1:184900-187220 GCF_000732505.1 Cyprinodon variegatus
CGGGGTCTTTGTTTTTAGCCTCTCGGTATCGAAAATGGTATCGAGTATTGAATATTATCGGTATTGAGCTGAAAATGTTTGTATCGTGACAATCCTTTGTTTGTTCTCTACATCTAAAGCAGTTTATTTTTAAGTTCTGAGATTCGCTCTTGGATTTGATGAAACTTTTAAGCCTCTCGGTATAAAATAAATATTTTGATCGAGATGAGAAATCTGCTTCCTGGTATGTTAAAGTACCGATAGTTTGCATCCAATCAAACTGGCTTCTTTTTAGGGAATATATAAAATGTATGCTATAATTTGTAGTTACCGATCTGTCGTTACTATATTTTAATTTGACAAACCGGATATTCTTGATTTTCTTTTTCCTGTTCGGTGTGATTGCAATTGTGGATCTAGACCTGGCCAGCTTCCAAAGGACCGGAGCGGAACGGAAAATAGCGGTGGATGTGGAACAGCTTTAATGGAGTAACATGACTGCACAAGAGCTCCGCAGGACGAACGTGAGCGGGATGGAGACGGAGGATGTGGAATCTTGGGTTAAGGACATCCAGAATCAGACATTGCATGTTGGTGGAAACGAGTCAAGTTAAGAATATTTAAATAAATCTGCCTGCATCTAAAATCTAAGCAAGCTGATAGAAACACTCTGCTGCCGCTTCAAAATAAATGAGTCAGTTCTGTCAATCAATAATATTCTGCAACACAACATTTATTCTAAAAGTATTTATCAATATGGATTCCCTGATGGAAATGAAAGGGCAGCATCATGAAACTGTAATAGTGGATGGATTCTTCAGAGATTTAAAAACAAGAAATAAATACATTTTATAAATTAAGAGTTTAAATTGTATGCAAAAAAAAAAAAAAAAAGTCAATGATCATTACACAAGAAAAAAAAACAAAAAGCAGATTTTAGGAAATTCATCAGATTGTGGAATCTGGGCCTTTGACTTCCATGAAGATTGTAATGGAAAATTCATCAACAATAAGTTCAAACCCTACATCCAGAGGTTTATTCAAGTGCATTTAAGTTATTTTATCAATAAAGAAAAAATAAAAATCCCAAACAGGGTTATGGTGGTGATGCAGGGGATAAAAGCACTGCTAGGGCCTAAAATCAAAATTATTTATTATGCGCTTGAAATAAAAGACTGCAGTTGTTTTTCATAATTTAAATGTATACTGCCTTATTCCATTGGCAAAGCATATCACTTAACTGCTTAATTCAAGAAAAAAATGCTTTTGTGTTAAGAAAAATAAACTTTCTTAGATTTAAAGTTTTTGCAGTGTATTTGCTTTACACTGGGAAAAAAATGTCTTAAATTAAGTGTAAATTGTCTTGTTCCATTGGCAAAGTGGATCTTTTTCCTCCTCAATCGAAGAACAAATGCACATATTTTAAGAATTAAATGACTTAGCTAGATTTTGATTTTTTTCCAGTGTAACTAACATCATTTAGCAAATCGATTAATCGATTTGCTAAATGATTATTTATTTATATATTTATTTATTATAAATGATTAAAAATCGATTATTTTTAGATTAATAATCTAAAGGTTCCTTAAAGAAGACTTTCTCTAAAATGAAAGCAGGTGAAACTAAAATCTTTCCACTTGAGGAGTTCTGGATAGAGCATATTGACACAAAGGAACTTTTTTATTTTATTCTATAGAAGAAATATTAATTATTATACAATTTTGGTATAATAGCCATTGCTCTGTCAGATAAAAGCATGTTTTAGAGTATCAATACTGCAGTTAACGATTAATCGATTACTAAATTAGTTGATTATTTCAATAATCAATCATGATTAATCCGATTAATTGATTCAGCCCAAGCTGATTTCATTATCTTTATCATATTTTGTCCAGTATCCTCTGTCACCAGACTTTGCTGCTGACTGGAAAGCCTTAACTTCTAGCTGCACAGATCTGTGAGCCGCATGTAACATGACTAAAAAACGATGTCTTCTGCTGTTTAGTAATTGTGTTTTATCAAACTGTTATTACATTTTAAATAGAATCTTCTATCCAGTTACCAAAATGTTGCCGATGTACGTCGGCCTCAGTCCTGAACGCTCTGCGGCGGGTCTCAGTACCGACCTGTTGACCTTTGACACTCTCTCTCCCTCAATCAGACAGAGTGTGTAAACTTATCAGCATTGCTGGGTGGCTAAAACAGGAAACCTTTTCATAGACCAAACAGTGTGATAAAAATCAAAGACCCACTCTGGAAAATGATCTAGAAATAAAGTAAAAATGTCTTAAATTAAGTGTATTTACCCTTAATTTGAGTAGGTAAAGAGATAGTTTGCGAA
>NW_015151349.1:188185-189049 GCF_000732505.1 Cyprinodon variegatus
TCCTAAGGCCACCAAAACGGATCCCCTCAACACCTTGGCTGCGCCTAGAAATTCTGTCCATGAAGGTAATGAACAGAATCGGTGACAAAGGGCAGCCATGGCGGAGTCCAACTCTCACCGGAAATGAGCCCGACTTACTGCCGGCAATGCGGACCAGACTCTGACACCAGGAATCACATCACAGTGATTTCGGGAAAGTTTTGGGAAAAAAACTTCCGACCCCCATTTTGCAATCCCTGCTCTAAACCAGAAGTTCTTGTTTTAGCCTATTATAGAAAAACACCTCAATAACAAGCCAAGCAATAAAAGAAAACCAAAAGAAAACCCCTTTGATTCATTTCAAACATCTGTCCTCAGACGGACCATCGAAAAGCAATTTACTCTTCCCCTTCTGGTACCTGCTCCACCACCATTCCTGCCAGGTCTCGGAAAACCTCATTCAGATCCGAGATGGACTGCACTATTTGCCGGATCTCCCGTTCCCGTTCCTCCACTAAAACAGTGTTCTGCTCCACCAGCATCAACTGGTCGTCTGTGAAACCCTGAGAAAGACAAAAAAATAAAAAATAAAAAATTTAAAGAGACAGCAGGCAAATGGGAGGCGTGGTTCTAGATAGGGGCCAACGGGGCCAATGTGCCTGTAGAGCGAAACCTGGGCCCCCCTGAAGGCATCATACTAAATGTTAGTCACAGAAACTGTAATCCTTTCCATTCCTAAGTTAATAGAATAACCCTTTATAGGGCAAGTTACCATTTTTGATCACTTGCATACCACTTACAAATGGAGTGCTATTTATTTTACTCTGTTTTTCATGAATTTCTTATAGAAACACTTAATATATACGCGCAAGTTGGCATTTCTTA
>NW_015151349.1:191465-198099 GCF_000732505.1 Cyprinodon variegatus
CCTGTGAGCCTACAGTCAGAAGGCCCACAAAAAAAGAAAACTTAAAAATAAAAAAAATTAAAAAATACATAAACAAATATTGTTAAGACTTCTGCATACACATTTTTGATTGTTTTTATTTTTCCTCTTTTAATTGAGATGTTTTTCAAAGTTCCATTTCAAAATGTTTCTTCAAATTGAAGGCTCTTTGCTCATTAATTTTGGAACAAATTTCTCTCCATATCAAAGTGCCACTGCAAAAAAGCAGCACAACTGGGTTCAATCAATATTAGATCATAATCAACCCATCGAATCAATAAAACAGTTGCTAACTATACTTAAAGCTGTTTATTTTTGAATGAGTTCATACATTGCAAAAAATTAAAATCTAAAGTCAGTTTTTCTTAAAATTCTGAATTTTTCTTGAATTGAGGAGGAAAGTGAGACACTTTGCCAGAATGAGACAGTTTGGATTTAAAATAAGAACAAAACAATTTTATTGTCTTATTCCAAGTGCATATTATATAATTGTCTTATTTTAAGAGTAAAAATACTAATTTCATTGACAAGTTTCATTTTAATGTTTTTATCTGCCTGTACAGTGTCCTTGGGTGTTGTGATAAGGCGCTTTCAAATAAAAATGTAAACAAGTCATCTTTTTTACCTAGTGATATTAAGTCATTCCAAAGCAGAAAATTAAAAACAATCCACTGCACTGGAAAAACTATTGAGAAATAAGTAAAAATGTCTTATATTAAGCATATTTACACTAAATTTGAGCAGATAGATGAGATAATTTGCCAATGGAATGAGAATTTTACTCTTAAAATAAGATAATTAGACAATATGCACTTGAAATAAGACAATGCAATTGTTTTAAGAAAAAATAACTTATTTAGATTATATATTCAATATTCAACATCCAATCGGCTGCCTCTCACCTTGTCGTACAGAGCTAATTCTTCATCCTCTTCCATTAAAGGCCCAGAGTCAAAAAAGTGCTTCGATCGCTCCTCCCGATTCTTCATACCTGGGCCATAAACATGAACACGACTTGAATAAAAGGGACCCTACTTCTTCAAATGGATTTAAAAGTAATTTTGAATGATAATATCTAGCATGAGCAGGATAAGAAACTCCTTTAAACAGTAGATCTTACGTTTTAAATAGCTGGACTGCGTGTGTCTGAAGTTGGTGGACAGGTCCTGCAGGCTCTGCGCTAGAGACGACACCACGTTCACCAACAGCCTCTCCTCCTGCTCGGTGCAGTGGCCCCGGCGAGACTGAAGGCCCGTCACGGCGCGCTGGCATCGGTGGAACATCTGGGATGAAAATGAGATGGTGAGCCCAAGAATCAATGCGTAATCCAACCACAACTGTTTAAATTTACGTTTTAATATGAGTTGGAAAGGGTTTTGAAAATGTTTTGTTATTTTTTTCTCCCTTTGGGGTTTTCCTTTAGCTGAAAAAACTAAAAAGTTCAACAAAATTTTTTTTTTCTACTTACATTAGACCCAATAAACATGTCTGCTCCTGCAGAGCTGCACAATTACACCAAATACAGACAGAGCAATAAAATCTGTGAAACCAGAACAATCTGATTTCTGCATTAGACCTTCAGATGAAATTCAGCCTCAGTTTGATGGTCACATCGCTCCGTTTAACAAAGCATTTAGGCAGAGTCAAAATTGGCAACATTAAGAACATTAATTGCTATTTTTTAATTTAAACAAAGTTCTGGAGTAAAAATCTTAAATAAAAACCGCATAAAACACTGCAAAAAATATTTTCTTTCTTAAAATAAGTGGACAAGTGAGAAACAGATCGTGCTTCCGGGGACGGATCGGGTAGTGACACTGATCACGTCTTTATATAGGGATAACGGAAATCGCTTGGACCATTTGTGTTTGGGGTCAATACACAGTTATACCCCTTTCCCACTGGCTGGAAAACCCGTTTAAACCGGGGAACAATTGGCTTTTAGTGGCAGTGGAAACAGCTAACCGGGTCAAAAGACTTGAAAAGCGACCAACAATAAGATCACCTTAGCTCTGATCGGCAGGCAGTGGGAACACCAGACACAGGTAGACCCACTAAATTACGTGACCATTGAACACAACGTACGGACGTCAATACAACGCTACAGTTGCTTTTGATCTAACAAGCCGAAATGACTTTGTTTACATTCGATAAACATGGAGCAGCTCTGGTAAGAGGGATTCAGACAGATGAAAGAGCAAAATAATAAAGAAAACTGCACGCTCCGTCTCCCGTCCATGTCCCTCTCCATTTTTTACTTCCCTGATTTCCATCGCACTGTTGACATCATCAACGCTCACCCAGCGTGATGGCGTCATCAGACACGAAGTGGTGGGGGCACAGACATCTTCACGAGTTGTTTTCAGCAATGGCGGTCATACAAACAAAACAAGCCGGTAAGGTACCAAACAGGAAATACGTATAGCGTAGAGCGGATGTAGATTTGACCAATCAGAGGCCTCATGTCTGTGGCACTGTCTGCGGTCACCTATAATTTTGGAGGGGGGCGGGAACATCTCTGCATTCAGCGCAACACCTACACAGACGACCTAGTTTATAAATCAGCCTAAAGCACCCTCAGGTGCAGCACAGGTGATCGCAGAAGAGGGATCATGGAGGAAGATAATGAGCATAAAAGCGAGGAGGCAGTGCTTCACTATGCCGTTAGCTCTTCCTTTGCTGTAGGGCCGCATGGCTGAGATCAGGAAAAATGATCCGATCCCATTTGTATTTTCTGAGTGATTTAAATATACGGAGATGACACGTGCTGTGAAGTGGCGCCATATAAAGCCGGGAGAGTGAACCTGTGTGATCTCCTGAGTCGTGATCTCGATGGCGTGTTCCTCCTCTGTGCTGTCATCCAGGGTGGGACGGTTCATGTGCTTGTCGTGAAGTAACGCCAGGTCCTTCATCTTCTGCCGAATCCTTGTGATTTCATACTGGATCTGAAAGTTGAGGAAAACTATTATTAACGTTTTATTTTGAAAGACTTCAAACCGAACGCCTGCATTTCCAGTTATCCAGCAGCTTCACCTCATCAACTCCTTCTATCCATTTGGGAGGCAGCTTCTTTGTGACGCCGATAGCAGCTTCTGGATCCAGACTGATCCCCGAGACCAGAGCCATTCGGTCGTCGGCCAACTTAGGAAAAACACAGTTATATGAAGATGTTTCTTATGACAACAGAGCAGTAAGATGGTTCTCTAAACAACTGTACCTCATCAAGCTCCTAATGGGATTGTCAGGTAGAAGAGCAGAGCGTTTCCATCCAGTAAAGAGAAGCAAAAGGAGAGAGAGGGGGAGATTAAATGATTTGAAACCCAGGAGGAAAACAGCAAATACTAAGTTCAGGAACAGAAGAGCATGATCAGTTTTAGCAGCTTCTATTAGGTCCCAACATGTTATAAGAAACCCAGAACACCTGTAAGATAATAGAGGTAAAACCCAGAAAACATAAACAAGACGCACCATTAGGCCTGTCTCAATTAACAATCACACGATTCAAATGTGAACCATAGACAGAAATCAGGTTGATTATTTGAGTTTACAGGCTTTTTATGGGGCTGAAAAATAATCCAAAAATGAAACTTTGAAAAACTTCAAAATAAAAGAATAAAAGTAGTACTTTAAAGTTACTCTGAAGTTTTAAGTTCAAAAAATTAGAGTAACTGCTGTTTTCTTTAAGATTTTATTACAAAATTATTTTTTCAAATGTACTTTTTCGAAAATTTTATTTGACGGAACCTATATTGAATTTTTTTAGACTAAGTTTCACAAGGCTTCCAGCCGTACATGTTTGAGCCCTTGCCTCGCAACGCTGCCAGTTCTGTTAGCTCTACGCCTGCTGAAGACACAGACGTCCATCCCCGTGAACACTGGGACGCAACTCAATGGGAAAGAATATTATTCTTATTTCAACCGTTGCGTATATTAGCTGCGACATATGAATCAAGATGCTATGACTGAAAAAATTGGACAGATGACCATTGATATATGATTGGCCGAATTTAGGTGTTCAAGCTGATGTAAAACTAACTAGCCTGCATAAGATAACGGAAAAAAACAGATTTTAAGACAGGATTTTTTTATTTATTTTTTATAGAAATTTTCAACATTTTGGGACAATATCGTCTGATAAAAAGTACATTTATATACATGTTTAAGCCAGAATGATTTGACATTTAAATATGATTTCCCTACGACTTTAACCAAACTGAAATAGACTGAATAGATCGGCCATTTTCACTAGGGGAGACCAGTTGCATACAAAAACTAAACTTGTTTATTTTATAGGACAAAACCGGCCAAGTTATAAAATATCAGCTCAATCTTTTCACTAAGTAAGGTTTCTAGACTGGACTCATTTTGGATTTATCATATCAGACAATCAACTATAAATGGAGTTTTCATGTCAGGCAGGAGAAGAATGTGAACCATTCCTTGTTTAGTCTCCCTGTTAATCTGATACCGAGCTCTGCCTGTTTCCTTTATATCTCTATTGGTTTGGAAAATCTTTCATTATCCTTCCAGTTGTTTGGGCTCATGTTGAACCTTTGCACGTAGATTCTGTCCAACGCCATGTGGTGCTTTGTCTCTCACAATGCTTTGGAAAAATATTCACATCCCTTTGGAAGGAGTGGTTTCACATTACAACCACAAACTGCAATGCATTGTATCTGGATTTTATGCTATGGACCAAAACATGAGATACGTCGGATATATAAGGGAAGGATGCATGTTTTATCCACAAAACAAGCGTGAAATATAATATAAGCATTTATGCATAAATTTCACTGAGGCCTAAGAGGCATAAAAGGGGCTAATTAAAGCAGCAGACCAGTTCAAGAACAGCTCAGTTAAAATAAAAAAAATAAAATATGCAAAAGTTTGAAGGTCTAAAACGATTTCATTCATCTCCAAATAGTGCAAACCTACCGAGACAAAAACTGACTAGGGCTGCAACTAACGGTTATTTTAAAAATAGATTCATTGAAAGAATATTCTACAGATGAATCGATTTGTAAAATTTTATAATCTGATATAAATTCATAATCCGATAGAAAAAGTTTCCTTAAAGAATACTGTTTAAGAAATGAAAGCAGGTGAAACTGAAAATTTTCCACTTGAGGAGTTTTGGATAGAGCAGACTGACAGACCAAAAAGCTTTTTAATTTTAAATGCAAAATATTTATGTACATTTTTTAACAATTTTGATATAATTACTGCTCTAAGTGAGTCGCTCTGTCAGCTAAAGGCATGTTTAAGATTATCTACTCTCCGGTTAACAATTAATCGCTTACTAAATTAGTATTAGTAATCAATAATTGATTTATCACGATTATTCCAATTGTTTCAGCCCTAAAACTGACCAAACTTACGATCAGATTTAGTCAACCGGCTCATGGTAACTTTGGAGGAGATGCACGCAGTGGAGCTCAGGATATGTTTAACACATTTGAAAGAACATTGAACATGCATACGGAAATTTTGGAAGAACTTAATAAGATATGACCTTAATACTTTCCCTCTGATGAAGAGAACAAAAAAAAAAAAAAGAAAATCAATGTATGTGATAAAAAACTAACTCTTGGCATCACCCTAAAAACACCATCCCCATGGTGACAGATTGGTAATGAGGTAGATGACCCTGAGCAGGGATGATGAAGTGAGTCAGATTTGAGAAAAACACAAAATTAGTGAGCATCCTGGGAGAAAACCTGTTAGCTGCTACAGAAAATATTAGACTGAGACTGAAGTAAAATCATGTGATGGATTTTTCCACCAAAATCATCTACATGTTTAGACATCATAGAGAAATGTATCGAGGTTCGATATAACCTTACAGAACATTGAACAGCTTTGAAGAGGGTGTGAAAACTTATTTATAAGCCCAAATTTCAAAAACAAATGTTGGGTCAACATCACGTTTAGACACAACAGAACTTATAGCCAACATAACAGTCATAGAGGGTCTACTTTAATTACATGATCATGAAACATGCATTTCATTTAATGAAAATATAGTGGTAAAAATAGACTTTAGAGAATTCTGTTTTAATTTATATATATTTTTAATAATGTATAGCTGCCTTAGGTTTCAGCGGGCATAAAACAGCCCTGCATAGTCCCCCTTTACCTCCATCATGCCTGGCATGAAACAGGACCGTATAGCATAGCATAGCATAGCATAGCATAGTATAGTATAGCTTAGTATAGCATAGTATAGTGTAAAGTGTAGAATAGTATAGAATAAATAGTGTAGAAAAGAATAAAATAATGTAGTATAGAATAGTATAAAATAGTATAGTATAAAATAGAAGAGAATAGAATAGTGTATAATAAAATAGAATAGGATAAAATAGAATAGTATAGAATAGGAAAGTGTAGAATAGTATAGAATAAAATAGTATAGAATAGTGTAGTATAGAATAGTGTATAATAGAATAGAATAGTATAGAATAAAATAGTATAGAATAGTAAAATGTAGAATAGTATAGAATAAAATAGTGTAGAATACAATAGTATGGTATAGAATATTATAGTATAGAATAAAAGATAATAGAATAGTGTAGTATAGAATAGTATAGAATAGAAGAATATAGTATAGAATAGAAGA
>NW_015151349.1:199154-206138 GCF_000732505.1 Cyprinodon variegatus
ACATCCATGCAAACACCCAGGTGGATCTAGCTAAGAGGAGTCTACATCCATGCAAACACCCAGGTGGATCTAGCTAAGAGGAGTCTACATCCATGCAAACACCCAGGTGGATCTAGCTAAGAGGAGTCTATATCCATGCCAACACACACAGTAAAATGATGCAGAGCACTCACCGCAGCATTGCTACGTGTACTCAGACGGGGGTCGTTTGTACTCACTTGCTCAGCCAAAATCTGCCGGTTTTGGATGGCATTGTTCCGCATTAACAAGAAGGCATCGGTCAGACGCCGAGTGGCCATTGTTAGTTTTACTGAGCTCTGAGTTAACAGAGGACCAACTGACTGCGGATCAGCAGATGATTTAGGAGGAAATTATCTCCACTGACGCGCTGCTAGCTTTAGCTTTGCCTGCGATGAATGAGGCTAAACACGCAATTACAGCACAATTTGTGCGGGTTTCAAAATCCATCCGATCATTTCTGTCAACATTTGTTAACATTTAACCTAAATATCGAGATAAAAATGCGGAAGGTTCAAAGAAACTTGGGATTTGTGGTCAAATTAGAGACGACTGCCCCTCTTTCAGGGAGCTAAGGAAGTGGGAGGACGTCAACACGTAAACACCTGCGTATGATGCTTCTTCTTCGAGCCATAGAACCATTGGCATTGTATTGATTTATCGCCCCCTACTGTTCAAACCAGCATATTTCAATAATTCATATTTTAGTTATTACTACCGGTAAATGCTCGGCAAGATGTTACAACTACTCTCTCCTATTAACTACCCCTAAAAGTATATTTTAGTTATTAAGTAAATATAAATATATATATTTTTTATACAAGATATATAAGCAACTGTAATTGGGTAAAAGTTACTAGTTTCTACCCACTTCTGTGTTTCTTGCACAAAATCCCCAAAAGCAGAATTTTGAAGCCTGAATGTGGCAACATCTGCAAAAGCTCCAAACTGGACTGTTTTAAGGCCCCCAGGGATAGTCTGTGTACATGGGTGGTCATAGACAGGGGCCAACAGGGGCCAGTCTCCCTATAGAACTGGTTCTGACCCCTGTTGTGGCGCTTGAACTGAGGACATAATAACAATTTTTAAAAAATTCTAATGACAATATCAGTGACTGATAGGTCATTTGGAGCCATTTAATTTTTTTATTTAGAATTAATGATTTTAAAATCTAAATTTTGTGCATGTCCATATATTATTTTATTTAGAAGAACTTGTGGGTTTTATTTAATGACTTTGCTTTTATGTGTGAAGTGGTGCAATTCTTTTGGAACCCTGCAACTCTTGTCTTGCTTTGTTTGAGATGCGTGGTCATTTTTGTTGCCATGTCCCTGAGAGGAAAAGCCTTTCTTAATGTTGTTTTCTTTTATCTCTCGACATCTGTTTCTCATCAGTGTTGTGTTATGCACTGCAAATGTATAAAGGATGTGATAACTTTCATAATCAAACTATCCATAACAGGAGATATTATGTCAAAGAGATATGATTATTAAAAAAATTCTACAAAATGTTATCTAAACCAAAAAAAAAAATAAAAATCTAATCTTTTATAGCTTAATTTACCAGTCTTACTAAAGTTTAAATTCATATTTGATTAAAAGTGGTGATCTTTATTTAAAATAGAACAAAAATATGTTATTTTCAGGAATTATTAATCTTTTGGTTGATATCTATTTATCACCTATTTTCTCTCCTTTTATGGCAATAGATGTCTTTTAGTTAAATACCTTTTTCACACCAAAAACCAACCAATCACTTCATTCAGTGCAGACTCACAGATGGTTCCCTTTGTTTCTGTGGCTCTCAGTATATTTTCAATGATAAGCTACTGTCCTAATGATTTTCTGTGCACCAATGAAAACACACCGGTGTTATGCCTGGAAATACCTCCCCTCTAGCACACTGATGAGAAAACAGATTGAAATATGAATGAAAAGGGAACTTTTAAATCTATACCCTAATGTTTTTGTATTTCTTTTGTACGGAAGAGAAATAGGGCCACTGAAAAAAAAAAAAAAGTGAACTAATTTTTAAATATTATTTCAGTTTAATATGGGAGAAAGTTGGAATTCTAACTTTAATCTTAGAATTCTGACTTTTTTTTCTTCAGAATTCTGACTTAATCTCAGAATTTTGGATCTTAATGTAGATGGGCACTATGAAGGAAGAGATGTGGTAGAACTCAGCTTCATTGACAAAGATGTGAATTATTTGGAAGGCCAGTAAGACATTAGTAGAAAATGAAGGAATTAGGTGACTTTTCTTGATATCATTTCATTAGTGAAAGAGCGGAGGGTGATTAAAAATAGAGAACTAGCCTCTAAAACAGACATGGCTACGGCTTGATGCTAAGATGTTTGTTAGCTGTCAGAATTCTGTCGGAATTCTGAGATTAAAATCATTATTCTGAGAAAAAAGTCAGAATTTCCCCTATATTAAACTGAAATAATATTTAAAAATCAGTTAACTTTTTTTTTTTAGTGGCACTAATCCTCTTCCGTACTCATGCATAGATGCCCTAAAATTTAGAGTTTTGGTCAACAGATAAATATGAATGAATACGATTTTTACTTTATATAGAGAAATGTGTTTAATGGATGTGCTAGTCAGTGTCTGATGAATATATTCTATGCTCACTGAATAGCATTTTCCTGCTTTTGCTATCAACACCTTTCTATATGATTTCTGACAAAACTTTGAGAATACGTTTAAAAGTTCCCTTTTCGTTCATACAGGGGAGGAAATTCTGGACAGACAGGCATTTCTTGGCATCTATCAATCCATCAAAACTCTCAATTTTAGTGCATCCATTTATAAAAAAATATGAAAAGTTCATATTTAAAAGTTCATTTTGCGTTTATATTTCAATCCGTTTTCTCATCATTGTGCTAGAGTTGAGGGCGATGCACGCTCCCGCGAAAGAGGAGGAAAATCTGGGCAGGCTGGAATTTCTTGGCATCCATCCACCAAAACTCTCAATCTTAGGGTATCCATTTATAAAAAATATGACATTAAGAATATATTTAAAAGTTCCCTTTTCGTTCATATTTCAATCTGTTTTTTCATCAATGTCGTCAGGTGAGGTAATTCTCGGCAGGCAGGTATTTATTGGCATAACACCGGGCCCCCCTGGCCACGCAGTTAATTTGTCCTGGAACCGCCCCTGCCTGTGTATGAATGAACTTCTGCAGATTTTTATTAGTTTCGGCTAAAAGTCTTCAAATTCTTCAACAAACCAGTGCAGATGGAGGCACCACGTGATTCTAGATTCTCCATTTAAATTCAGCTTAGTTTTGTTTAGCCTTAGTTTTGTATGGAGCACCATTTGTAAAGGTAAGTAGCCAAACATTAGGAGCAATATTTAAGGTTATTGAGCTTGTTTTAAGAGAAATATACATAAGGGGTTCATTTTTTCCAAGTAATTTTTTCACTATGTCATTCATTTATAAAAACTTTACTTTGTAAACTAACTAACTAACAAACTAAATATTTAATTTGTTGCTTAATATTTATTTAACAAACTAAATATTTACTTTGGAGAAAAATATTTATTTAACAAACTAGATATCTAAATTTGCAACCTTAATATTTAGGTTGAAGCTAAATATTTATTTAACAAACTTAATATTTATTGTGCAAACTAAATATTTAGTTTAGAGCTCAATATTTACTTAATAAACCTAATATTTAATTTGCAAACTAAATATTTAGTTTGAAGATAAATATTTATTCAAGAAACTAAATATTTTATTTGAAAACTAAATATTTAGGTTGTAGCTCAATATTTATTTAATAAACCTAATATTTAATTTGCAAACTAAATATTTAGTTTGGAGATAAATATTTATTCAAGAAACTAAATATTTTATTTGAAAACTAAATATTTAGGTTGTAGCTCAATATTTATTTAGTAAACCTTATATTTAATTTGCAAACTAAATATTTAGTTTGGATTTCAATATTTATTTAACAAACTTAATATTTAACTTGCAAACTAAATATTTATTTAAACAACTAAATATTAAATTTCCAGACTAAATATTTATTCAACAAACTAAATGTTTAATTTGCAAACTAAATATTTAGCTCAAAACTAAAGATTTATTTGACAAAGTAAAATTTTTATAAATTAATGATATAGTCAAAAAAAATGACTTGGAAAAAAAAAAATAACCCCTTATTTTTTTTCCCTAAAACGCACTAAATAACCATAAATATTGCTCCTAATGTTTTTTTCAACGTCACTACCGGCGCTCCATACCCATGTGGAGCATTTGTTGGCGCGCGCCTTTGCTCCTGTAGCGCCGCTCAATGCAATGATGTGGCTGAAAGCTCCTCCTCCGCTCCTTCCTAATCCCTCGGGTCCTGCCCCACTAATACTGCGGCTGAAGTTCATCCACAGGGATCAGGCAGCCGCGCTCAGCTAACCCTCCACACCGACATTTGTATCAGAAAAGTGTTTTTGAGGCGCCCGTTTAGCTCAAACTCAGACAGGTTTTCATTAAAGCTCAGGCTTCTTCCAGGAGGATCACCTGTTGTGACTCTGCAGCGCCCCCCAGGTGAGTGTGGAGGCCCCTGTCACTGCCAAGCGCTCTGCTTTTACTCTATAATCCTCTCTGATGGATGCGCCCCCTTTCAGAGGATGGCTTTAATTGTTGATTTATCTTCTGCTTGAGTTGATGATTAATTTAATGGGGCATTACATTTTTCAAGCAGCTTGTCGACCTGCTGGTGCTGAGGGTCATTTTATATCAGCTGCTCCTGATTGTGCAACAATCCAGCAGTCAAGGATTGGAGCAACTTTGATTTTTTTTTTTTACATGAAAAAATAATATTTAGGCTATTCAGTCCAGTTTGATTTTTTTTTTTAAGCAGATCATTTTCCCTGGAAAAAAAAAAAGGAGGGGCTGTCTCACCTGTGGTAGGCCTGGGGTTTGGAATGAAGACTAACCGGTTTATGGGAACTAACTAAATCTGTGCTTTTGTTTCTGTCACACATGATCTTTGCTGTCCTGTTTGTCTGGCAGTGGTCATCATGGCTTCAGCTGAGGACACTGAAGGCGCTCTGACTCCTGTGGACTTTATCCAGCTGCAGCATTACATGGAAGGTGGGCTCTCGTTGAGAATATATATTTACTATTTTATAATGATTATCAAAAGGATTTACTAGCCTTAAAGTAAAAAAAACCTAGACTTATTTTCTTATTTAACATAATTATGGGATTATATAGATTTCCCTAAAGGGGAAGTCACTCCATAAATGAAAAGTCTGCATGTTTGTTATATGATGTCAATGTAAATACAGCTGTTTTATGACAGCCTCATAGGGATCGCCATGGAAACTATCCTTGAAAGCATTGTGCCGGGTTAAGGGAAGGGCAGTAAAGGAGATATATGTAGAGAAAAACTTTTAGGGGCTGTAGAAATGAAGCAAAGGGGCATAAATGATTAAAAAGAAAGCAAATATTTACCTCCTAAATGGAGAACAAACACACAGCAAGAGATTCAAATTAACAGTTTAGATCAAAGTATAGTCATGTGTTAAAATGGCCTAGTCAAAGTCCAGTCCTTCAGCTAATGTAGGAATCAGTCTCTGCGGACGCTTTGATAGAGTTTTGGCTATTTAGTTTAATTAGATTGGTAAAATATGTCAGCCTGTAAATGTTTTTCTATAAATTGTTTCAAACCATCACCCCTCCTTTAAGGATTATATTTGCCATGTGAGAAAAAATTAAATCAGCTCCAGGAGGATTTGAATATTTCTGTGAGGACTGTTGGTTAATTTCAGAACCGTATAGACAGCCTTTAGCCATATTTTTTTTTCTTCTTATCTGTCATGGTATCAGACGGTTTAAAAAGGGAAACAAACCGGACCAGCCTACCATTCACATTCACTCTGTGTGACTGGGTGTGTCTAAACGGTCCAGTAGTGCTCCCCTTACCAGTCAGATTTTTGGAAGCTATTAAAACAGTTTCTACAGGATGGTAAATGCTCATTTAGATAAGCGAGGTGAGTAAAAACAGCTGTCAAAGTCCACTCAAACCCAGCCCACACACCCAAATCAGATAGGTGTCCAACCTTTAGATGCTGTTAAAAGCCACTGAGGCCTCGGGCGCCGTCTGACTGAGTGTGGCGTGAACACGTCAGCTCTAATTCAACTCTTCTAGTGAATCCATTAAAATGTAAGCGAACAACAGAAGCTGCAAGAGGCTAAAAATACTCTGTCTACTCAAAGGCTTTGGCAGCAATGAAATGGGTCTGTAGGTCTTTGTTTGGATGCTAGATAATGGATGAATAGATAATTACATTCAGCATGTGCTCCGGTCTGGATCTGCACAGGCAGTGTGTGTGTTGGCTCAGAATGCAGGGCCTGAACAAAACGTTGATGGGTTATACACACATAGTTAATTCATTTCATCTACGCATATCAAAAACAAAGCAAAATGTGTTTAATTTGGATTCATAATGAGAAATTTTTATTATATTTATTCATTATAACCAGCTCAGTTGAAGAACCGTCCATATTTGTTTTTATTCCTTCTTAATTTTCCATCTCAGTTCATAAGTTAAGCTTTATTTTGAAATGTCTTACCTTCTCCATGCAGACAGCAGCCTGAGAGTCAAAGATGTGATTAAGGAGTTTCATCCAGGTGGCCGTTATGCCAAGCACACATCTGGAGAGGTAATTAATGCTTGTTTTAATCCCTTCATCCATCCAGTAGTGTTTCTTTCATGAATGCAGCCCAAAGCTTCTAAAGGCTGAACTTTTCCTTCTACTCCTCACCAACCAAAATGATCTAAATTCTAGAGTGAGGTCAGAGACTGGCACGATGTCTGCAACATGTAGGAACACTTCTGACAACAATAGACCATCCATCCATCCATCCATCCATCCATCCATCCATCCATCCATCCATCCATCCATCCATCCATCCAGTGTTTCCCTCTACACAGATGTGCAGGGG
>NW_015151349.1:207052-208572 GCF_000732505.1 Cyprinodon variegatus
CACGGTAATGTAGGATTGAGTTCATTATCTGACGCATGCAGATACACACCAGGAACCTGGAAACATGTTTCATTGATATATATACAAAAATGAATATTAGGAACTATATTTATCAAACATTATACTGGGCAAGTAAAAATAGTTTCTGGGCAAATTAAATGTGAAAGTCCTTAACGTCAACCCCTGCACATACATCAATTTCAAACAGTTGGTATCAGTATCGGCCGATACTGCACAGCCAGATATCGGGTATCATATTGGGGCCAAAAAATGGCATCGGCGCAGCACTACTATCTGCACATAGATTAAGTCATTCAGCCCCAAAAACAAGGATCCGAACCAAAAGATCTCAACAGGTTGCGCTACAAAATCCTAAGCTATGATTCCATTTAGATATTCTAGATTTTTTTATTACGACTTATCTTTATAAATAATATCTAACCACTGAGTGAAATGCACTGATGGGTAACTTATTTTTTTTATTTTTTTGGATTAAACGTAAAGATTAATTTATACCTCTATCGTTGTAACAGGTGTTAAATAGTGTTTGTAGTGAAGCAGGAGGCGTGCTGTGGTGTAAATGCGATCCTTTGTCTCTGCTCAGTCCCTCAGTCTGGAGGGCTTCTGTCTCTTCCTGAAGACCTACCTGGAAGTGGAGGACTTCCCTCCAAACTTCTGCCAAAAGCTCTTCCGCTATTTTCAACAAGCAGAGGATTTGTCTCCAAAAAGAACCATGCCCAAAGGAGGTAACTGATTGTAATACTTGAAGTACTTTCATTTCGGAAGTCATGTAACTTTTTACGCATCAGTGGTTTTCTTATCGCTGCCTTAAAGTGATTAAAAACAAAGGAATGCTACGAGTGTCTCCTGTTTGCCTTTCGGTTTCTGCACCTGTCACCGAATACACCTGCAACTAACCTTCAGAAAGTTTCTGATCATTTATTTATATGATCCCCCATGTAACTTACCTCTTATGTAATGCAGTAAAGTTTTACTCCAAAGCTTCTGTATTTTCAGGAGGAGTCTTTCTACGCGATGTGTCCTGTTACTTCTCAGTGCTGGAGGAGGGGCAGCCCCGGGAGAAGCTTGAGTGTCAGTTTGACATTTACATCATTTACTTCATAGGACTGAGCTAATTAAACCCATTGATTAGATTTCACAGTTGTTTTTGTTTAATTCTAGTTACTTTCAAGCTTTATGACAACGATGGGAACGGATTACTGGACAGTTCTGTAAGTATAGATAAGAGTTTGGTGCTTTGATAAAAAAAAACAACAACACTTTTTTAAAGGAAAAGTCTGGTCAGCAAGGGATAACCAGTGAATCATTATTTATACCTAAAAGTAATACGTTTGCGGTGACTTTATGAAATTAGCGTTAATCAGTAAAAAAATAAAATAATAATTTTTGTCGCGATCATTGAGTCTGGGAGCGGCTATTTTTGCCCAAATATAGTAAAACCGCACTACTGACATCTTCCAGCAGTGACGTCACGGTGCGGTAAGCCTAGCGCCATTCTC
>NW_015151349.1:209600-210958 GCF_000732505.1 Cyprinodon variegatus
TTGCAGAGACAAGGGTGGAACAAAACTGAGAAATACCGGCTTTTTTTATTTTTATTTTTTATTTCAACAAACATTTACATGAAAAAATACTCTCAGAGAGAATAGCAAATGTGAACATGAACAGATAAAGATCAATTACAAGAAAAACAAATAAGTAAAACACCTAACAGGGGATTTATCTCAGCAAACATTTAAAACAAACATAGACAGAGCCATAGAAATAATAGAAACAAAAAGGTGAATGCACTTAAAATAGCAAATGTTTGGAGAAATCCAGTCACAATTGTTTGGCATATTTGTCATTTTTTATCTTCTTAAGAGAAGGAAAAATAGATTTTAAAGCCATTCATAAACCAATGAAAGGATATTTTTCTTTGTATGGTTTTCTTAGTATGTTTGATTTGGTGATAAGTGGAGGCGTTGCAGAGACAAGGGTGGAACAAAACTGAGAAATACCGGCTGTTTCTCGGTAACTCCATTTTTCGTTACATTTACACTTGCTCATATTTTTCAGATAAAAAGTAAATAGCGCATCTCCCAAATGTCCCGGCCGCAAAAAACGTATTATTGGTTCCTCTATCGGGACGGAACCAATAATGGCGAGCTGTTTTTTTTTTAAATAGAAAAAAAAAAATTGGCAATTTTATTGTTTTATTTAGATTACAAAAATAAATCGTAATAAAAATAAACCTATTTATGATGTTTTAAAAATTAAGACGTACGAAAGACTGATTTAAGGCATTTTAATACCAATTAAGGCCTTGGTTTTTTTTTTGAAGAATTTAATGCCTTTTAAGACTTTTTAAGGACTCGCAGGAACCCTGTGTCTTCTTCCTGCTTCACAAAGGTAGGCAGCAGCTTGACAAAGCCATGATGGCAATTATTTTACATCCAAGTAGTATGCAGTTCTTCATATATACACACATCAGGGCTCGATGTTAATCTTTGCCCGATCGCCCGGTGCAAGTACTTTGTATTGTCGGGAGAGTACAAATTTCATTGCATTTGCCCGCCGGGCAAGTGCGGTGATCACAAAAAAAAATATTTATCACTTAAAGCTATAGTGTGTAACTTTTAGCGACATCTAGCGGTCAGACTCCAGACCGCAGCAACATGAACATCTCCCCCCACCGCTTCTCCCCCCCAACAGTACAGCGAGCGTTACGCGACAAAATGTCTTCTACGACGTCCGCATCACCTACCTTCTCAAGTGATGAGGTTTGTTTACATAGATAATTTTACAGATAGTACTTCATTATTCTGTGTAGGGTATAGATTTCATGTAGACTTAAGATAATAAATATACCCGTTATTTTTTCTACATCGTTGTGACGTTTTGGCGATCTCACAATCGCTAG
>NW_015151349.1:213448-215968 GCF_000732505.1 Cyprinodon variegatus
AAGATGGATACGATTGTCTCTTTTGCAGGAAGTAGATCGCATTATTGCCCAGATGATGCGAGCTGCTGATTACCTGGGCTGGGACGTGACCGAGCTGAGACCAGTAGGACCTTCTGCTTTATGCTTTTTCCTCTTTAAGATGTGTAATTGAGATATAAACGCCATTGTTGATTGGAAAAAATTGATGTTTTTGGACAGGTTCTCAAAGACATGATGACAGCAATAGATGTGGACAGCAGTGGAACTGTCACTCTGGAAGAATGGGTCAAGGGAGGCATGAACAATGTGCCTTTGCTTGTGTTGCTTGGACTGAGGGTGAGCAGTGATGATTCACACCTGAAACATTTAAACAATTTACTAAAACTTCCCTCTTCTTGTAAAAGATGCATAAAAAAAAATAGGATTATAGTTAACTACTTCTGTAAACTAGTAAAACTTGTACTTTGTAGATATAGATCTTATTATTGTAAATTCCAATTCATGCATAGAGCGAATGGGAAAAAAAAACATTTTAAGTTCTCTGCAAAAACAATCTAGCAATAAGTAAAAACTTCTTAAATTACTTGTATTTACCCTTAATTTGAGTAGGTAAATAAGATGATTTGCCAATGGAATGAGTATTTTTACTCTTAAAATAAGATAATTAGATAACATGCACTTAAAATGAGACAATGCAATTGCTTTTTCTTAATATTAATGTAAATTGTCTTTTTCCATTGGCAAAGTGTCTCACTTACCTCTTGAATTCAAGAAAAAATGCACTTATGTGAAGAAAAAAATTGTTATTTAAATTTTTTTGTTATAAATTATAATAATTTATAGTGGAACTCTATTGATCTCACATTGGAGAAATTTAACCCATCCCCTTAGAGAGCAGTGGGCTGCCATTATGCAGCGCACTGGGGAGCAGTGTGGGGTTAAGGGTCTTGCTCAGAGACCCAGAGTGGCAGTTTCGAACTCAGAACCTCAGGATTCCAAGCTCTAAGCCCTAACCACTAGGCCACCACTCACTCACTCCCAGTGTTTGTTCAAAAAAATGGTTATAAGATTAGACGAATATGGAGAGAATTCTGTTCTATTACTGTTGCAAGCAAAGGACATGTTTCTGTAAATGGAAAAATACCCCAAAACGTCATTGCTGTAGAAGCTGCATCCTCTGAGGGCTGCATCCAAACATAATAATAGAAAGTGTGGTAAAAAATGCTGCCAAAGGAGCCTGGATCAAATATAAAGTACTTATTCAATGCATTAGGCAAAATTAATGAGTTCCAAAAATTGCTTTACATTGCTGTAGTAAATTTAATTTGATTATTATTATAATTTATTAAACTGCTTTTTGCGTCGGAAAAACTGGGTTTATTTTATTTAAGGATTGAGCTCATGCTTCATGAGATTCCTTCTGGGTTCCTAACTTTGATCCCTCCTGCTTCTTCCTTTCCCAAAGATGACGGAGAAGGATGGCCAGCACATCTGGAGGCTGAAGCATTTCAACAAACCCACCTACTGCGGTGTGTGTGAGAACATGCTGCTCGGCCTCGGAAAGCAGGGACTCTACTGCAACTGTAAGAGCTCACCGCTGCCACTAGGGGGCAGTCAAGCTCCTTACACCTGAGTCTCCTGGTTTTTCTTGCCCAGTCTTTACTGATGTTGCCATCTATGTTTCTCCTTAGGCTGTGCTTACACTGTCCACAACCAGTGCGCCAACAAGAATCGAGACTCGTGTGCTCGGACCTTTGTCAAAAGCAAAGAGGAAACTGGTGTAAGAAACACAAACATCTGTTTGGACTTCAAGCAGTTTAGCTTTATTTCTTTTTTTCAGCATAATTTAAAAGAAACTTCAAATAATTCATTAAATTAAAGCTAAAGATGGGTTGGGGAAATAATTTTTGCCTCACTTCTTCTTTTAAGCAGCCCAATGCCATATAAGAGCCACTGTAAACACGGTAACTACAGGGAGCATTACGGTGCATTAGAGAGCCGGAGCGAGCCATCAGTGTTTTTAAGTGCAGATTACAGCTGGCACAGTCTGCTCTGTGCAGCTGGTAAATGTCCTAATTCTGCAGAAACGCAGACAATGCTCTGCTTAATCTCCATTTCAGGGTGTAATGTCATCGCCAAAGCTTACAGGTTTTTATGGAGTCATGTTTGCAGACCTTATTGTGTAAGAATCAGAATCTGGTTTAATGCACTTACAAGGAATTTGACTTGGTGTTGATGATGCAGACAATTTATATATATATATATATATATATATATATATATATAAGGGTTGTCACGATACTAAACTTTTCAACTCGATACCGATACTAAGGAAAATATTCGATACTCGATACCATTTTCGATACCACAAGAATAAAAACAAAGACTCCAAAATTTTACAGAAATATTTTCATTAATAAATAAAATACAATAAATAAATACAATAAACAATAAGGATAATATTTTGAGGTTGTATGCTGTGCATAATATTAAGCAAGCTTGATAAAAAAACTTATAAAATTAAAATTAAGTTTTCTTTCC
>NW_015151349.1:216900-218616 GCF_000732505.1 Cyprinodon variegatus
GTGTAGGCTGGTGCCGGACGCTCTGCAGGGCTTTACCGTATTAACAGGAGGAGCAGCGCAAGTGAAGTTAGACACTGTCGTCAGACAACATGCAGTAATTTACAGATGTTTTAAATCAGGTTGGCTCCGGATTAGCCAGCAGGTAGCGGTCCGCTAATCCGTGATCTCTGCGGTATTCAGTGCGTTAATGTAACACAGAAGGTCTAGAGATGCTACGTTGGTGTAGCTTCTAGGTCCTAAATTAGGGGAGGAAGAGAGACGGTGTCAAAGCGTCTCTGGGCCTTGTTGATAAGGCTGGTAGCGGATGGGAAGAATCTGCTCTGTAGTGTGAGGTTTTGGTCCCGGTGGACCGCAGCCTCCTGCCAGAGGGAAGTGACTGAAACGGTCTGAAACAAAGATTTCCTTTGTCTATGGGAGATAGTAGGAGTATGAGCAGAAATGTTGTTAACATAGATCCTGGCTTTTACAATTCAAAATGTCAGAATTAGCGTTGACCTCGAAGCTTTATAGAGTCTATAGACCGGTATCGGGTATTGCAGGCTACCAAATGACTCCCCATCACTAAAAGGCGGACTTGTTCTTCTGGTTCATTTTGAATTTTTTCTAAGCCAAAACAATGCTTTGTTGGGCTGCTCTATAAACCCTCGAACTCAACGCTATTTCTGACATTTTGAATTGAAAAAGCTTCCTGGATGGGAAGCGAAACATCTTCAAACTTGGAAAAAAATCCAGAGGATTTAACTTTTTTAGAATGGCTATGACCTGGAGTCTTTAAAAGTTGGTCTTAACATTTGTTTAAAATCCCCACAGTTTCCAGCATGAACTGGATGAATGTTGTTAGAACAGATCAGAATAGAAAAGCAACAGAATATTCTCTGGTTTATGTTTCTGTTTTCCTTCAGAAAGCAACTCATGACTGGATCAGAGCTGACTGTAACTCCAGCAAGTGTGAGGTGTGCTTGAAGAAGATCAAAACGTTAGCCGGGAAGCGCTGCGTTTGGTGCCAGGAGACGGTGAGGATCGCTCTCTAGATGCTTTGGCACAAAGCTGACCGATAGATGGAAAACAGATTTGGTTACAGAGTCTGCTTTATTTTTAAGCGCCATGATGACTGCGTCAGTGCCGGTTTGACGAAGTGTGACTGCGGCCCACTGAAAGACCACATATTGCCACCATGGGCCATCTATCCCATCTCAAAGGTAAAATATCACAGTTTAGGAACAACTTAACTTTTATTTGGCATCAGTGTTATAAGCTGTTTGTTAATGCTGCAGGAGGAAGACGCCAAACTGCTGAGTGTCACTCCTGATGGTCACATCCTGCAGGTCTGCCATTACTTTTTAAAAAGCTTTTTCTTTTCTTTAAATCTATATTTTATTGTTATTTTCCCAGGGAAGGTCGAAGAGGGAAACAACACACTTTAAGAACAGAACTATGTACATACAAGGAGTTTGTCACATACATATTCATACAATAGGATACATTTTACATCATAAAGCAAAAAACGGAAAAAAATCTAAATCTAGATAAGTCATTATTTCATAAAATAAGTGCATTTGTTCTTGAATTTAGAAGGTAAAAGACATATTTTGCCAATGAAACAAGATAATTTACATGTAAAATAAGAAAATACAATTACATTGTCTTATTTCAAGTGCATTTTATCTAAATACCTTATTTTAAGAGTAAATATACGCATTCAATTAGCAAAACATC
>NW_015151349.1:220170-223018 GCF_000732505.1 Cyprinodon variegatus
AAGGCTAATCATGTTTTGGGTGTACTATTCCTTTAACAGTGAATAGCAGATGGAGGTATCAGCCATGCATGCGCCTCGTGTTTCTGACTGGTAATTAACTGACATGATTTGGTTTTTTTTGTTTGTTTGTTTGTTTTGGGGGTTTTTTCTTGTTAGGAAGTCCAAATTGAACACATTCTGTTTGTTTGGTTTGATTACTGATGTAACCTAAAGCCTATGGATTTATTTATTTTTCTGTTTATTTTTCAGATCGCTCCGATTCTAAACAATCATCCACTGCTGGTGTTTGTAAATCCTAAAAGTGGGGGGAAGCAGGGTGAACGGTGAGCAACTAGGAAACAAAGCTTGAGTAAATAGGGATGAGTAAACAAAAGATTAGAATAACACCAAAGGTTTTCTACTTTTTAGAAAATAAAAGTCCTGTATTGCATAACGTGATCTCAAGGCACACCACAAGAAATTTCAATCTCAATAAGTCATTTTTTTCTTAAAATAAGTGCATTTTTTCTTGAATTGAGGAGGTAAGTGAGGCACTTTGCCAATGGAACAAGACGATTTACATTTAAGATAAGAAAAAAAACAATTGTATTGTCTTATTGCATATTATCTAATTATCTTATTTTGGGAGTAAAAATACAGATTCCATTGACAAATCATCTTATTTACCGGCTCAAATTAAGGGTAAATACACTTAATTTAAGACATTTTTACTAATTTTTTGATAATTTTTGCAGTACACGGCTGCTGAACGCACTTCTGATGTACTTATGGGCCGATACAAGAACAAAAATGCTAATCATCCATAACATTGGTCGGCTGACCATTTAACTCTACTAATGACCAAACCGCACAAATTACAGGTGAACGATATGCAAATGCAAACGTTAACCACGTGCAAAGAGATTTTTCATAAATGAAAATCAACAGCAGCTGCATGTTTTATCTTTTTGATGAACTTTAACTTTTATTTTTCCCTTTGTTCATGGCTGTTAGAGATGAACTACCATCATGATGTGCACTAATAGTGTATTCATGATATTAAGTGTTATTTTTATTTTTTTCCACTAATTATTCTCATCCTTACCTCAATATACACAGTTTAGAACCTCATGTTTTTTTTTTTTTTGGCCGCTTTCAGTCTGCTGATTTCCAAGAAATGCAGACGGGAACCGGTTTAGGTGAGCAATCTTTGTAGATCCCCTACAACCAGAAGCAGGGTGTAACTTTACATTTATTTCAGTAACTTTCTTTAAAAAATTCTAGTTACTCTCCCCACCATGTCTAACTTGAGTTGTTTGACGCCAGCTGGATCTGCAGAAAACTGTAGATACTTTAACTGGAATTTCTTTATCTTCTATTTATGTTTTATGTTGAAAGATTGATCTCAAGTTTCTATTTTGGCCATTCTTTAAAATTTCATTTTAAATCATGTCAATTATTTGCGTTCTTCAATTTTATTTTATACTATTAAATACCAGAATTTGCACCTGTTTGTCTGATCATCATAAAAATTTATTCCGACGTTATGGAGCAACATTTACTCATTTTGGTCCTTTTTTACAATTTCTTTAACAACTACTTTCTACTTTTACTTCAGTAAAAAGAAAAACAAAGTTAAAGTATTGCTAGATGATTCATTGGGTAAGATTTTGGGCACTCTGCCCCTAACATGTCCACTTATCGCACATGTAAAACTTTGTTTTATATAATAGCTTATTTAGAATCTGAACCAGTGTGTTTAGTGTCCAAAGAGATTGCTGCTTAATCTGTTCGTTCTTGTGCTCATACCGCACCGATTGGCTGATCTCACTGCAGAAGTGTCGGATTGTTTGCTGTATTTTCCTGCTATGTTTTGTGCAGAGTTCTCCGGAAGTTCCAGGGCCTGCTGAACCCGCGTCAGGTGTACAACCTCACCAATGGAGGTCCCAGTCGAGGGTACAGTAAACCAGCGATGTGCAAATTCACCAAGGCATCTTTTATGTGATCCTTTTATCAATGCAGTCTTCGTGATTTTAGACTACACTTCTTTCGGAACCTGCCTCAGTTCAAGATCTTGGTGTGTGGCGGAGATGGCACAGTCGGTTGGCTCCTGGATGCAATAGGTATTGAACGCAACTCTATAGCCCCATTTAAGCTACCCTCTGAAAATCGTTCTGTGCCGAGCTTGGATCACAGTTCTTATGACCGTTTATACACCACGCTAGCATGGTTCCTCACCTCCTTGTGGCGATCTACGGTACTACTGCTCTATAGAGGGAAACAAGCAAACCAACACGGCAGCGCCCCTAACATTCAGGAAATTATGTTTTGTTTTCGTGATATTTTGTTGTTTGCAGAGAGTCAGGGGAAGAAGGCAGCCTTTGGTGAATTTATTTGAAAGATTGGCGTTTGGGAAGTGGATACGACAAACGATAGTCTATTCACACAGGAAAAAAATCTAAATCTAGAAAGTTCATTATTTTTTAAGACAAATGCGTTTTTTTCATGAATTTACGAGGTAAGTGAGACATTTTGCCAATGAGACAATTTACATTTAAAATAAGAAAATCACAATTTTATTGTCTTTTTTCAAGTGAATATTATCAATTTTCTTTATTTTAAGAGTAAAAATCCTCATTCCATTGGCAAATCATCTTATTTTCCTGCTAAATACCCTTTATTTAAGACATCTTGGCTTATTTCTAGATCCTTCTTGCAGAGCAGGGCTTACAGACGCAGGAAACAACGACAGACTGGAAATCATGTGGCACAATAGGAAAGCTTGTTTTTTCATGAATGTCTGAAATTTCCTGAATTCTGAGGCTGACTGTAAGGAGTTGAAGCAGTCTTCTCATGCAGAACCGAGCCA
>NW_015151349.1:224061-231677 GCF_000732505.1 Cyprinodon variegatus
AACAGATGTTTTTGAATTTGATAAGATTGTTCCAGGTAAGTAACTGATATTTCCTCAGAATACTACAATGGTGGTAGTGGTATGGTTTTTTATCCAGTATTTTTAATGCTTGTTTATATAATGTTTCTAATGGTTTTATTGTAGTAGAGTGAGTATTGGACCAACTTATTATATAATATGTTATATTTCTAGATCGTTTTTCCAGTGTCCTGACGAAGTAGCGTGGTTCAGTTGTGTTTGGCACGGTCCGGTCCAGTTTTGCGTGCCATTTAGCTCAGACTGATCTCAGTATGGTTTTCAAAAGGGTAATGCACTGGAAAAAAATCGAAATCTAGATAAGACATTTTTTCTTAAAGTAAGTGCCTTTGTTCTTGGATTGAGGAAGTAAGAGAGACATTTTGCCAATGGAACAATTGCATTGTCTTATTTCAAGTGTATGTTATCTAATTATCTTATTTTAAGAGTAAAAATAGTCATTACATTTGCAGATCATCTCATTTACCTGCTTAAATTAAGGGTGAATACATTTAATTTAAGAAATTTTTACCATTTCTGGATAGTTTTTCCAGTGTGGGACTAATGTTGTAGAGGGACGTCTTAAAGCTCAGAAACAATGACTGTGATTTCAGACAAGGCGAACATCTTGGGGCATCCTCCAGTGGCTGTGCTGCCTTTAGGAACTGGAAACGACATGGCTCGCTGCCTACGCTGGGGAGGAGGTAAAACAGTCAAATATTAACCTGTATGAAAATGTTTTACTAAACAATGGGGATACAGCGTTGTTTCATCATAACTATTGCAAGGATACGAGGGGTCGGACTTGAAGGAAATCCTGAGGGAGATCGAGAAAAGCGAGAAGATTCCTCTGGATCGCTGGAGCATCAGGGTGACGCCTAAAAACCCTCAGGATGTAGGAGACCCTGTGCCGTATGAGATCATGAACAACTATTTCTCTATTGGAGTGGTGAGGGCATCAAACACACCTTCAACCACGAGTCGGTATTAAAGAGCATGTTTTCTTTAAATATGATTATTCTAAAATCTTTGCAGGATGCCTCCATTGCTCATCGCTTTCACTCCATGAGAGAGAAACATCCACAAAAGTTCAACAGCCGGTGAGGACTCTTATGAGTCGGGGACGTTATCCTCAATTATCCACAGTTTCGCTTGTTTTTATACGCTTGGAAAAAATCTAGATAAGTCTTTTTTTTCTTTTCTTTTTTTTTATAAATAGGTGCATTTGTTCTTGGATTAAGGAAGTAAAAGTGAGATTTTGCCAATGGAACAAGACAATTTGCATTTAAATAAGAAAACACAATTGCATTGTCTTATTTCAAGTGCATATAATCTAATTATCTTATTTTAAGAGTAAAAATACTAATTCCATTGGCAAGCTACTCATTTACCTACTCACAATAATGGTAAATACACTCAGTCTAAGAAATTTTTACTTATTTCTAGATCGTTTTTCCAGTGTACTAGTTTAGATGAGTATAAATTCAACCTATCATTGTCTGTTTGAGATCTTTGAGACCTTTAAAGAGCTGAACTGTTTTTGTGATCGGCCATCGTCTCGATGCAAACAGTAGAGAACACCTTCGGCATAGCTTAACGCCAAGGGATTCGATTTGCAGTTACTTTTCCATAACAGCCAATTAAATTAAACATTTTATGTGAGCCTCTAACCCTAAGCATTTAACTAAAACTTTTTTCTTGTTTTTTTCTCCCCAAGAATGAAAAACAAGCTGATGTATTTTGAGTTTGCAACTTCCGAGTCCATCTCAGCCTCTTGCAAGAATTTAAAGGATTGTCTCAGTATTACGGTAAGAGTTTAAACAAAACAATTTTCTGCTGCTTTACCATTCATTCCACCTTAATCCATTTATTCTCCTTCCATCCTTCCATTCATTTTCTGCACGCTTATCCAAAGCGGGGTCATGAGGGCTACTGGTGCGTATCTCCAGTTGTCTACGGGCGAGATGCGGGGTCCACCCTGGACAGGTCGCCAGTCCTTTGCAGGGGCAACACAGAGACAAACAGGACAAACAACCATTCACGCACACAGTCACACCTTAGGAGAATTTAGAGAAGTCAATTAACAGGCATGCTCAGGGAACCCATGCAGGAAACCTATGCAAACTCAATGCAAAAAGACCCCGGGCCGGGAACCAAACCCAGAAGCCTCTTGCTGCAAGGCAGCAGTGCTACCCACTGCGCCACTGACCAGCCCGATTCCACCTTAATGATAATGCATGCAGGGGTTATACTGTAACTCTATCTGGATATTTTCTGAGGATTTGCTATATTTTCCCCTTTACCTGAGAGGTTTCCGTGTCTTTATTAGTTTTATAAATGCTCGGTGAGATATAACGGCCGTTATGTAGGAAATCTTACCTGAATAATGATACGCAGGTAGGGGATACTTGCCACAGCTTCATTTCATGTGTATAGTGAAATTATTTGGACCAAATCCAAATAATTTCTTCTCTGATCACAATAAGATCACTTGATTGACAAAACCGATAAAAATATAAACCGTTTGAGGAAGTGCTAAAAATAATTTTACCTCTCAATGGGGCTTCTCTCTGACAGCATATAAGCAACCATGACCAGTGTCCATATGTATGGGGTGAATTTCATTCCATTATTGTTGCAAAGAGCTGAAAATTTGGGTGGAAAGATGTAATCCAGAAATGAAACTTAATAAAAAGGTTTTAATCAACAATATGTGTTGTTTTTTTTTTTAGATTTATTTTAAATTAGATTTTTCCTAAAAATGTTTTATTATATTCAAAAAAAATTTACAGATTTAATATTTTTTAAATTGCTCTGCAATGGACTGGTGACCTGTCCAGGGTGGACTCTGCCTCTCGCCTGTAGACAGCTGGAGATTTCTCTTCACTTCAAACCAAATACAAAGGTTCTCTCGACATGAACATTGACCAGTAAAATGTTTTTGCTGACATCCTTGTACATCGACTGGATGGCTTCTTCGTTTCTCATTTAGAGGAAATCATATACAAAAAAATTGAATAAAAAATCGTTTAAAGGAATGCAATCTGTAACAATTGATCTGGAAAAACAGAAAAACAGAAAAGAAGATATAAGTTCCTTCAAAAAAGGTTCAAAGTTTTCTATCTAAGGAAAACCAGTTGATTGCATCGACTCATTGACTCGAAGGCAATCCCGCACACATTTTCAAAGTTCTCATTTTGAATTGCATTTTAATTGAATTTCCATTTACAAAACATGTTTTTTGGCAGCAATTATGGAACAGAATTTACTTCATACATATTTATTTATGCAGAGTTTGACGTTGTGCACTAGCTTAACTTAAACTATTTGACATGGAGATGCAAAGTTGTTTGTTGCAGCTGTTTGGTGGCATCCTTCTCTGCATTTACAGGACATGATGTCTGTTTAATATTAGAGAGGGCGCATTGCTTTCTAAGACTGTTGATATCATCTATGTTCTAGTTTTTATCAATGTGGTCCTGCTCCAATGTGAAAGGGGCTTTTAAAGGGAGTTGTTGTGATATAGTTTAAAATCTTTAATCGTTTTTTACTAATTTTAATGTTTTTTTGGCTCTATAGTGCTGTGGAAAACCTCTCAACCTGGACAACTTGTCTTTAGAGGGCATAGCTGTCCTTAACATACCCAGCATGCATGGAGGCTCCAACCTCTGGGGCGAAACGAAGAAAGCGGATAGTGTTTCAGAAGCAGTGCACAGCGAAGTCATCACTGACCGAGAAGTTCTCAAAACAGTCTTACAGGGTGAGTCTCCTCAATAACCTTGTAGAGACTGTCTGTAAAAAAAACAAAAAAAACATGAAATCTATTGAAGTACTTTTTATGTCTTTTAGATATAAGCGATAAACGTTTTGAGGTGGTGGGGCTGGAAGGAGCGTTGGAGATGGGACAGATCTACACTGGACTGAAGAGTGCCGGTCACAGACTGGCACAGACCTCTGAAATCACCATCAGGTTTGGACCTTCTGCTGCAGCATGAAACCATGATCTAAGCTCCTCTCAGTTTATCAATGAAAACATCGAGCCATTCTTATTTTAAACCCTAACCCCTGAGGTTTTTTTAACAGCTTAATTCCAAAGAAGCTAAAAAACAATCCACTGGACTTTGTTTCCAAGTTTGAACACATTTCGCTTCGCATCCAGGAAGCTTTTTCAATTCAAAATGTCAGGTATAGCGTTGAGTTGAGGCTTTATACAGTAGCCCAACAAAGCCTTTAGAAAACATGCAAATTGAAACGTATGAATGGAATGAGAGTCATTTGGCTTCAGCATATTGTTAAACAGTTGTTTGGTTTTCCGTCATGATGCTGATCAGGACTCCATTTCTCTGTTTAGTTTGCTTTTTGCTGTACGGACACGTATTATGTCATAAAATGTAACCGTATCTTACCGTTTCTAATTTCAGCACAAAAAAAGCTCTTCCAATGCAGATTGACGGGGAGCCCTGGATGCAGCCTCCCTGTGAGGTAAGGCGGGTTAATCTGCTAACTATAAATAATCAGATTCACATTACAAACATGACTTTTATTAACTTTTTAGTGTCATGTTAGATATATTTATTTCATGCTTTTATTTAGAGAAGTATTGAGAATTAAATAAAAATATTTAGATGTGTAAACTACTCTCCACACACATTTGAATGTCTTCTGCATACAGATTCATCATAATGCCCCCAATATATCACAACCATGAGGCCATGCTCCTTCTCTGCATTTCTTCTGCTTTATATGCTCCTGTAGATTCTCTCCTCCTCACCTGTGAATCTGTTTCTGTGCGTGTTTCTGTAAACTTTTATCACTGAGGGAGGAACCAACCTGAGAAATTCAACTGCCTGTTATTGGTTACTTTTCAGGAAATCCCACCTCCATTGTTTTCTTTCTAGTTGCGGATAGGGACATTAGCAAAGCATATATTTAGGCAGGTTTGCCAACTTAGTGCTTTTCTGACCTCTTGCACCTTTATTTTCTTTATATATATATATATATATATATCTCATACAAACTCTTCATCCAATATTGTTTGATTTTCTTTTTTTTTTGGGACCTAGAAAAAAAACATAAACCCGGCCACTCTCTCCATGTAGCAACACAGAAATTTTTACATTTGGAAGATTTAATCGGCCTTTAGCATAGGGAACCTGTAAAGTAAGAAGCTTAACTCTTGGGACCCTCCTTCACCATAAACATTCAGATATTGCTTGATTCAAATCTTTTAAAAATGTCATTGGGACGATTAAGGGGACACATTGGAATAAGTTAATAAATTTAGATAATATAGTAATTTTGATGGAGTTAACTCTGCCAATCAAAGATAGTGGGAGATCCATCCATCGTTCCAGCTGTGCTTTGGTTTTTATTAATTATTGAAGTGTAATTCTTTTGGTAAATTTGATCATATCCGGAACTAATATTAATGCCAAGGTATGTAAACTACCGTCAAATCTAGTTACTTTTGTTCTGTTTTAATGGAGACTTTGTGACAGTGCATAAAAGCACCAAACTCTGTTCTCCAGAGCAAGGAACCTATGGACCTGTAAAGGGCTGGTTATCCTCCTGCAGCAGTGTGTCACAGTGAGCTTGTCGCAGATATATTTGATTTATGTCCAATATTGAAGCGTGGTCTGTGCTATGTTATTCCACGCCACAACGCAAGAGGGAGAATCAGGAACTAGCTGTGGGTCTAGACACGGCCGAGGAGGTGAGGAAGTGGGGGCAAGTTTGTTCGACAATGGACGGACATGAGGGCCAAATAGAGCGGGGATCCAGGTGGAAAAAGGCTGGCAAAGCATTTTCCAGCTAATCGCAGTAATAGGCACCCTTTTTTAGACACCTTTTTTTGATTTTTGTAAAAAAATCTCCAAAGCATAATTGAATTTCCCTCCACTTTACAGTTACTTGGCAACAAAAACTCCCGATGAAATGCATTGAAATCTGCAGCTAACGCACAAATAAGAGCCTCGAAGTGCAATTTTACTGCATTCTACCTTAAATTTGATTTCTTTTTTTTTAAATGAATGTATACAAACATGTCTTATTTATCAATACTTAAACATGCATTACTGACCCAAACTGCTGTTCTGTTTTAGATTCGTATAACTCACAAGAACCAAGCTAATATGCTCATGGCTGCAGCGACCAAAACGTCGAGCTTCTTTCACCATAAGTAACCATCAACACCTCACCCAGCCTGCAGAGGGTCATCGCTGGTTATTTGAACCTGTTAACCTGTGTGTTTATACCCTATGTGTCTTTCTCCTTCTTCCCCTGACACAGTTTTAACAAACCCAGTAAAACTACAGAGAAACGTAAGGTTTGCATGTCTGTATCGCTGCTTCTGTGTGCCAATTTTAATGTGATGCAACCCAAGTCTGTAAATGGAACCAGAAAATATTCCCCTCATTGATAATTTCTTCTCTGTCTGTTTATGTTGTGATATTTGTTGCAGAACATGTTTACAGTGGATTATGTTCATTTCTGTGTTTTAATGCAGCTTGTAGAGCTCCCTGCAGCTCACCTCACACAAAACCTCACCCGACATCTCAACAAAAACTCTCCATCAGTGTTTATCCAAGAAGGAATGTCAATAATGATGATATTACATGACAACAAATATGAGGGGAAACTGATTTCAATGTCTCCATTTTGTCTTCAATTGCATTTTATTGTTTAAATGTGGATTTTTTTCCAACACCATTCCTGAATATTTTGCTTACCAGAGTTTTAGAATTAAGTAATTGAATAATGTACTTTGTGCTAATATGATTGTGACGCTTAAAGCAATTATCAAGTTTATGCCAAAATGTGGTGGAGTTAAAGCCAAAATAGTTATTTTATGTTTAGACTGTTTAAATTATTTTCCCTTGGCCATTGTCTCATGTTGGTCTAGTTTTAATGAAATAGGCTACTTGCATGTCTGTTTATGTATTGTGTCAGTGTCAAACTGTGTATTTGTAATTTTGTTTTTGGTTTTCTCCTTTTAAGTGAACCTTGTGCGACCTCTAATTGGTGAGATGTATTAAACTTTTTCAAACGGATTGAGTCTTTAATGAGAAAGTAGAAGAAGAAGTTGATGCATGTCTTGTTCTTTCTTCCACGTTCAGAATTTATGACATTTTTAAGTTAAATAATTATTAGAATTTCACAGATTCAAGCTCTGAGAGTCACATTTACCTGCTTCTTTTACACTGTTAAAAATGGCTAAAATGGCCAGGCTAAGATATTTCTTTCTGACAACTATTACCAACTTGATGACGGCACAGCAGTGGTGTCAAAAGTACACACATTTGTTACTTAAGTAGAAGTATAGATACTGCAGTTTAAAAACACTCTGGTAAAAGCTGAAGTTTCAACACGACCTCTGTACTCAAGTAAAAGTGAAAAAGTATGTGCTCCAAAGTATAAAGTAACCTTAAAAAAAAGACAGCCAGATGCCACTAAATGAATTGAAAGCTAAATTTTTCGACTATTTCTAAAAATTCTTTGAGATAGAGCCAAGGATGAGGGAGGTCTTGCTGGTCTCAATCTCCTGATACGCTCTGGCCTGTGCCCAACCTTTCAGACATTTCAACATCTTTTTCTGAATTCAA
>NW_015151349.1:231880-233722 GCF_000732505.1 Cyprinodon variegatus
TAAATATTTATAAACATTAAACCGAAGCCAAGAGTAACGAGTAATGTTTGTTTTAAAAATGTAAGGAATAGAAAGTACAGATACTTGGGTGAAAATGTAATGAGTAGAAGTCAGAAGTAGGAAGAAAAATAAGTAATGGAGTAAAGTATAGATACCTAAAAAGTGTACTTAAGTACAGTAATGAAGTATTTATACTTCATTACTTGACACATCTTCAGTTATGGGGTATGTATTGCAAGCAAAGATAAGTAAATGGAGATTTAAAAGGAAAAAAAAGCAACGCAGAATTTAAACTTTAAAAAAGGTCTTAATATATATAAAAAGGAGTTTTGTTTCCTCAGATTTTATTAAGAAATGCCTTTTTTTTTCTTTAAAAAAAAAGTTTTACAAATTACATTCTTTTTAAATAGAGTTACATTGTAAAGCTAATTTGTAAAACTACCTAAGAAAGACATTAGAGAGAATAACACTGGAAATAAATAAAATCTGTAAAAGAAAAAAAAAAATATATATATATATATAAAAAAAAAAATGTTAACTCTCAAATTTCATTTTTATTATGATGTTTTGCAAACTTTCATTTCTGGTTTCTTTTATTTTGTTCCAGTTACCAAACATGTTCTGTTGTTGCAACAAAAATGGAAAGAAAATTAACTCCATACACAATTACAGTTTGTTAAACCAGTTTTTGTTGACTGGAGGGTTGTTTTTTTTATGCTCTAACAGTTAGTTAAATTAACCTGCATGCCCTTTACCAGATTAAAATCAAGCATTTTGGCCCATTATACACTCAATGGGACATAAAGTGATGAACATGTGGAAAAGCAACTTAATATTGAGTGTGGCTGAGATTCTGTGATGCTAGAGGCGTTCTTGCTTTCTTCCTAAGGAGTTCATCAAATCATGGTGGGTTCTAGATATAAAATAAATGTGTCGTTGCTTCGCCTCTAAGTGGATAAGGATCAAAATAACAGATCAAAAGAAAATTGGCAAACGTGCTTCACTAGTTGTTAGATTACTAATACTATTTAATAAATGTATTCAAACCAATTCAAAATGCAAATCTTAGAGGCAAATAGAATGTTATTTGGTACTATAATGTATTAAATGATTTGCTTAATCAGAAATCAATAACCTTTATTTAATTGATTCCTAACCTTCAATGATTGAGCTAGTAGGGAGCAGACATGAGGGGAGTCATCTTAAAGAACACTTTTATGTAATCAAATGTAATGATCATATGAGAAAACACATGAAGGTTAACAATGTATATAAAGTTTGTTTTAGCTTTCCAAACAACAGCTCAAAACACGTCAGCATGTGGTACCATGCAACCCAACTTATTAGCTCAACTAAGCCAGACTTGTAACCTCTGCTGATCTGAGCTTGGAAAAGGCAGTTTTGCCTCCAGTGTTCAGTAGTGAGGCTCCCCATTGTTCTCAGGTGCTCCACATGAAACTCAGATAGAAATTTTGCAGAATGCTATTTTTTGGTTCAGAAGTTAGCCACCAGGTCCACTTAGCCTTTGATCAGTCTGGAGATTCTTGTCTTTCGCTTTGTGTCCTTCCTCATGAAATGCTACCTCAAGGAGAGACTCATGAGCAAAAACAAGAAAGACTGTGGGTTGCTTTATTTTTCCCAAAGCACCGTTGTGAGCAGAATGACTTGTCCCGGTCGACAGATTGCAGTTTGCAGCAATTAGAAAGTCCAGAAGCCAAGACCAACTGCATACTTCTACGGCAATAATCACATTAAATATTAGTGTCATGATTGGTTACAGAGTAAGCCCAATATGCAGAACACAAACGGAAGCTGATGAAAAGTTTAACAAGGTTTATTGTT
>NW_015151349.1:236358-239650 GCF_000732505.1 Cyprinodon variegatus
AATCTCTGCAGCTGTTTACGGTTCTCAGGTATCGGCCAATCCAAAACAGCTTTTATCTTTTCTTCAGATGGCAATTAGCATGCACATCAGTCCAAAATGAATATCATGCACTAAAAAAACTATCTAGAAATAAGTAAAATTCCTTAAATTAAGTGTATTTACACTTAATTTGAGTATGTAAATGAGATAGTTTGCCAATGGAATTAGTATTTCTACTAAATAATATAATTAGATAACATGCACTTGAAATAAAACAACGCAATTGTGTTTTCTTATTTTAAATGTAAATTGTCTTGTTCTATTGGCAAAATGTCTCTTTTACTTCCTCAATTCATGAACAAATGTAGTTATTTTATATAAAAGGACTTACCTAGATTTCCATTTTTTCCAGTGGGGTTTATGGTTTATGTTTACAAATGTATATTATGTATATTATGTTTAATTGTTTTGATGTTTTTTCGCTCCTATTTACGGTACATATGAGTGATCATACGTATTTCTGTGAGGACTTCCAGCTTTGTGGCCCATTTTGGGCCTTCTTTGCTCCCTAAGTAAAGCTTTCTTAATCTTCCAATGGATATATTTAATGTTGATAATGTTTTAGTTACTAAATGGTCACTTTTAAAACTCCAGGTTTATATTTCCAAACCATGCAGATTGTTTTCAGCAAGTGGAAACAATTTCTAATGGTTTGAAGAACATTAATTTCAAGCAGTAAGCAGTAAATCAGAACTTAGCAGCGGCTGAATCAGTGCAGCAACTTCTGCATTTATTCATCAGTGAGTGCATGTGGGAGGCATAACCTCATGTGTTGCCCACTTAACGGAATTCTAAGTTGGAGTTGGTGAAATCTTATTACAAACATTGCAGCCCACATTGAGGCCGGCTTGGCAGCAGCGTGAGGTAAAAACCCAGGAGGTTCAGAGTGATGCAGCTGCCAGCATCAAAGAAGGAGGCACTGACATCAAGGACTGTAAATGATGAAGGAACCACCAAAGAGGGCACTGCTGCAGAGAAAAAGATGCTTTGAATGAATCAGTAATATAACAGTAGTGAAAAAAGATATATATATTTCAAATATACCCATTGAAATGAAATGTATAACACGTTAGTGACAAATTAATCAGAACAATGTTTTTCAGGTTAGATGTATGCTCATTTTTCCGACACAAACTCTAAACCTTTAGGGCTCTAGAAGCTAATCTAATCTTCATTTTTGTGTAGTTTTAGCAGCTTTATTTCCTTTTTACTATACTATACTTTACTGATAGGGAGCAGAACTGTTTCTTCCTCTCAATCAAAAAAAAAACAACAGATTTCCAATTTCATTACATTACGTTTGGGTGTGACTCCATCCTGGATAGAAATATCAGCTGTGCTGCTGCTACCAACTACTTTGTTTATAGATGTTGGAGATGGGCCTGTTTTTCAGTGTAGTCCTGTTTCTCTGACTGTGACTGGCTGGATGTGCTTCTTCATCCTCTGAAATGGGAGCTGGCTCGGAGCTCGTCTGCCTGGCTGTGTGTTTTCTGGATGGGGAGCTGGTTGACAGTTAATTTTTGTATCTCTGCTTCTGTCTCCTTGAACCCCAGTCGGCCTCGGCAGATGGCCGCTCACACTAAGTCTGGTTCTGCTGGAGGTTTCTTCCTGTTAAAAGGGAGTTTTTCCTCTCTACTGTCGCTACAAGCATGCTTAGTGTTAGGGATTGCCTTCAAGTCAATGCAATCAACTGGTTTTCCTTAGATAGAAAACTTTGAATCAATCTGACTGGATGATCTGGTGAACTGCAAAGTGCCTTGAGATGACGTGTTGTGAATTGGTGCTATAGAAATAAACTGAATTGAATTTACAGTTTTTTAGGGGTGTAATTTTAACTGTTACTAAGGTTTGAATGTGGTATTAAAACCAACTTTTCTTTTACCAAGAATCATAGTGAGGTGCTCCATAATATGTCCCTCAGTCCTTGCAATTAAAAGTCATATGGTAATATGACTTTATATGGTATGGTAATTAAAATGTAAAATTTGAGAGTGATAGGATAAAAATAATTATTGAGATTATTGAGATTATTATTGAGTTTTCTGTCCACATCAACACTAATGCGCTGAATATTTTATAGCCAGACCTACATGTTATGCTTAACTAATTACCTACAACTATTAACATTCAGGAGATATTTAGGAAGGTAAACCTTACCCAGGAAATATAAAAGCACCTATAAATTGATTTTACCCGTCTCTAATGTTGTAAAGAGCTAGAGCAAAAAGGATAGAATGATAATATGCATCACATGTTTTTGTACGTACAGAAAAGTTGGCTCTCAGACTCCTATAATTACCTCCAGTAACCTCAGACAGTTGGAGTAGGTCACACTCCTCAGCGGCTCCAATAAAAGAAGACTCTTGCTTTTTTTACACAAGGTGGACCGGACCCAACCGTCCCCTGAGAGGGCTGAAGTCTTAATAAGAGTGTTGGTTTGTCTGGTTGTTGTGGAGATGTTGTTGCATAAGGGGTATTAGGTGTGACTTAAATTGATGCTGACAAATGGATGTCAGCAGCTGCGGCTGTCGCATCCATCGTGCAGATTTTCCAATGATGACATTTTAGTACTGATGGTATGCATTCACTACAGATGCTTGTAGTTCTCATACTTGGAGAGTCAAAATGAGGATCTTTATTTCTATCTACCTCCCATTAAGAAGATAAAAACTTTCAAAACAAAACTTTGCTTTTTTTATTTTTATTTCTTATCTTAAATAGACAGCGGAGGCCTAGTGATTAGGGCATATACTGCAAAAACAATCTAGAAATAAGTAAAAATGTCTTAAATTAAATGTATTTACCCTGAATTTGAGCAGGTAAATAAGATGATCTGCCACTGTTATGAGCATTTTTACTCTTAAAATAAGATAATTAGATAATGTGCACTTGAAATAAGACAATGCAATTGTTTCTTCTTATTTTAAATGTAAATTGTCTTGTTCCATTGGCAAAGTGTCCCACTTACCTCCTCAATTCAAGAACAAATGTACTTAATTGAAGAAAAAATTACATATCTAGATCCAGATTTTTTCCAGTGTAGGGCTTGGAATCCTGAGGTTGTGAGTTTGAAACCCACTCCCATTGACTGGCTTTCTGACTGGCAACACACTGATTGGACATAACAAAGGGCATCATTAAAATATTGCTTCCTTGCAGCTGCAATCTTGAAAGTTCTGGTTACAGAAACAATATTCCATTAAAGCTACAGTGTGTAATAATTACAGGGATACACAGTCAGAAATGTAATATA
>NW_015151349.1:241722-243805 GCF_000732505.1 Cyprinodon variegatus
TATATTACATTTCTGACTGTGTATCCCTGTAATTATCACACACTGTAGCTTTAAGAGGCCGCCTCCCGTGATTAGACTGGAGAGTATTGAGCCCAACAGACTGACTTATGCCCTGTATAAATCAGTTTGGCTGACCGGACTAATTATTTTGCAAACCAGAAATCAAGAAAAATACACCAAAATATCAGTTAGGTCAGTCATACATTTCTAACTTTTTTATGCTTACTGCAACTGATTATTTTAACAAGAGATCTATCAAGCAAAGTGAAGGTGATTTAATGAAAGTTTTTTTGCAGGAAAATAGTCTCCTCCAACATCATTATCATTATTACCATACACCTCACCTTGGCTCTACCTTTGCCATACCTCATCCAAAATAGTTAGTTATTATATTATCTGAATTTTTTTTTTTCAGTGCAGTCCTGTTTCTTTTACTGTGACTAACTGTATGTGCTCTCTTTCATCCTCTGACATGGTGACTGGCTCGTCTGCCTGGCTGTGTCTTTCCTGCATAGGGCCACCTGCAGACCCTGGCCCCCCTTCTAGGTCCGCCCCTGGTAACTGTTAACTAGGTCTGCAGGTGGCCCTGTGCAGGAAAGACACAGCCAGGTTCTGGTGTCTGAGGTTCTGGTGCCTATCCGCTTCTGTTCACCCCTCACTGTACATTGGTTATTGCCTGGCCACCCTTATAAAAATGTTCTGGCTACGCCTCTGCCAGTTACCTTTTGTATCTCTGCTTCTTTCTGTATGTCTGTTTCTTCTCCTTGAACCCCACTCTACTCTCAAAAAAACAAAGAGACACATACGATTTATGTTAAAGGGAGTTTTCTTGTTTGTATTTAAGCTTAGTAGTTTGGGTTTGCAAAGCACCTCCATGGCTGTAGATGGATAAAGTTTGGTGTAGGAAAACCTCGCCGGCTTAACTCAACCTTATAGAAAACCTATGTTTTAACTTTAAATCCCTCAGCAAACCTTGAAGTTAAATGTTTAAGAATAGTTAAAGTTAGTTGCTTTGGCTAGGAGTTTAGATCCATCAACAAATTTGTAAATATTGAACTGCTTTATTTATTTCATTAATTGTATTAATTTATAATTTTTACTGATAGGGTGAAAGACTATTTAGAAAAGAGTTTAATGTGCCTGAATTTATCCTCTCTGTAGAATAGCAGAATATGCAAATACACTTTATATTTTGCTCTGTTTTACTATGTTAGTTTTGAACGTTAGTTTTACTTGAATCATTTCTTGATTGGCTTCTTTTTACTTTTTCGCCGAAGTAGTGCTACTCTTACGGGAGTACAATTCTTGTGGACTCCACCCACCTTTGGATATAAAATAGATGTAACTAAACATCAAAACTTTATATGTTCTTTCTCAAATTAATATTCAGGAAAAAAAATTATACTTCTAAGACTGTTCTGCCTTGTGCTGTGGGATGGGCATCTTAAATCATTAATTTTTAATAATCATACCAATAGTACCAATAATTATGTACAAAGGACTTTGAATTATTTGTTATATTTCTTAATATATTTGGGCACGTTGGCCTTTCTTGTTATTACATTGACTTTCATTTTTGCCATCAAAATATCCATATTTTTTTAAATGTTACAAAGGTAACACTATTGGCTTGAAATTTGGATTTTCAAAGTATTTCACTGACTGCCCTTTAAAAGGATAAACCTAAATATAATTGTTAACTAGGCTTATTAACTTTTTAACTTTACTTTTTAACTTTTCAATTAGCTTTTTACCATTTTTCTTGACTTGTGAGATGTACAGCCATGTAGTAGGATCTTTGCCGAATGGCTGGATATAGATCTTGTGCTTCTAGACCTCCATTTGTAAGGGCTATCCAAGGGATCAACAACGCTAACTTGCCCTATAAAGGGTTAAAAACTAAAAAATATAAGTGCCAGTATCAGCACTAATGCCTCTAAGGTTATATTGTACAAAAAAAAGTTTCTTTTACTCTGAGTTTTTTTCATGAATTTCTTATAAAAGCACTTTTGTTATTTTTCTTAAAGGAATAGTACACCCAAAACATGATTAGCCTTCATTTTCTACTCACCCCCATGCTGAA
>NW_015151349.1:244663-260341 GCF_000732505.1 Cyprinodon variegatus
TTCAGCATGGGGGTGAGTAGAAAATGAAGGCTAATCATGTTTTGGGTGTACTATTCCTTTAATATATTCGGGTAAGTTGGCGTTTCTTGTTACTACATTGACTTTCATTTTTGCCATCAAAATATCCATATTTTTTTAATGTTACAAAAGTAATAAGGTCCTGTCCAGGATTCCAATAACACTATTGGCTTGAAGTTTTGATTTTTAAAGTATTTCACTAATTTTCCCTATAAAGGGTTAAAAGTGTGTGTTATCCTGTAGCTCTATTGATTTGTGGTTAAAAAAAATAAATGAGGCTGGTTGTTTTTTTCTTCTCAAAAAAGTATATTAAATAATGTGTTAAACAAAAACTAAATGTGAAGAAAAAATGTTTTTTAAATATTGCTGCAACAGTTATATATATTAGGGAGTTGACAGTAACCAGTGATAACACACCTCACATGTGCTTTAGAGCTAAATTTCCAGTCAAAAACCGTCTTATCCTCCCAGTTTGGGTTATTTTTAGCCCTTTTTTCATTCAGTAATAGCCCCATGTGAGCGCCGCAGGCTATATTTAGATTAACGTTCACTCTCGGCTTTTGCGTCAATGGAATCCCGTGCGTGCGTCACGCCGAACGACGTATGGAGCGCGAGGCGCTGATTGGTGCTCCCCCCGGAACGTTTTACCGCCCCTTTCACCATTTATGGGCATGGATCCGCCTTTCTGGCGGCGCAGCCAAAATAAAACAAGAGTGTATGGAGCCCACCGCTGTGAGCCAGCGTGTGAGCGGCGGAGAGGGAGCCTGAATGGGTGGGTGTGCCGACAGCAGCTGACAGAGCTGGCTTCTTCTGTTTCTCTGCTTTGGAACAAATAAAAACTGAATCTGGATATTTACATTAAGCAGGTGAGTGAACAAGCTTTTAGTGAAACTTTATTGTCAATTAGTATACACAGAGTGTATAAAAACTGAAATTATGTTGTTTAAAACTTACAACAGTGATAATGAGCAGCCTAAAACAGTAAAAAAAGAAAAGTAAAAATGTGATCAGTATAAAAGAAAATAAGTTTAAAAAAAATATGGTGCAAAATGCATAAGTGTACATTTAATATAGTTTGTATAAACTTTGATTGTGAGCTATGTGATGAATTAAACCAATTAGATGTCTACCAGGAATGATATTTAAAGTTATTTTTTTAGAAAGATGTTTTATTCTCTTTGAGTTATTTCGTTTAGCACATAATTATTATACGTGTTTATTCAGTTTGCTTGTGTTACTTCAGCCTGATTACTCAAAACTCATACCATCAATTTAAAGTTCCAAAAGAAATTCAATGTGAATTTAAAAAAAAAGGTTCCTGGATGGGAAGCGAAAGGTCTTCAAACTTGGAAACAATGTCTAGTGTATTGTTTTGTTAAAGTTTTTTTTTGACTGACTATGACCTGGATGACTGAGAATCTTCACCAGAACATATTAAAGTAACTTTTTGAACAATCAGATACATCAATTAAGGATGTTTGTTCATTTGCAGAAAAAAGGAATAAGAATAAAAACTAATAGGCCAGTAGATACATGTCCATTCAGCTAAAGACACCCACATAATGTACAAACAGGCTTCACCACCTTTACCACTCTAACTGGCACTAAACCAGAGGGGAAATACAATCTGTTACACTCCATGGTACGGCCCTCTGTGAAAGAGGGTTGTCCTCCACTGAAGGAGGTTTTTCAAAGCATTAGCAGCCAGTAACACAATATCCGACAATATCCCAGCGATCTGCCGGACCACTGTCTGCATTTTCAAAGAGGACTGATAGGCCCTGAAGCAAGAGAAATGGCATGTTGGGATGAAATGAAACGGAGCACTTCTAAGGCGCTAACATCGGCTACTGTTTGATGTCACAGAGGAAAGATTGTTCAGTTCTGACATAAATGATACAAAAACGGACAAAAAGATTCACCCTCTTGGCATTTTTACTGTTTTGTATCCTGACAACCAGGAATCAAAACAGATCTTTAGAGAATATAAATCACTTAACATAAGAAGCTTAAAGTTTTGTAGATTATGAAGCAAACAACAAATAGGATGATTAAACAGGAGCGCTTAGCATGCATAACTGTTGACCTCCAGTTAAGGTCAGTACTTTGTAGAGCCACCTTTTGCTACAGTTACAGCCAATAGTTGCTCTGGTTAAATCTCTGAGCCTGCCACATCTTGCCTCTGGTATTTTCGCCCATTCCTCAATGCTAAACTGCTCCAACTCTTCATGTTGAATGTTTTTCTCCTGAAAACGGTGATCTTCAAGTCTAAACACAGACTCTCAAATGGCTTGAGGTCTAGACTTTGACTAGGACTTTTCAACACAGCTTAATGTGTCTTCTTAAACCGCTGGAGCATTGCTTTAGCAGTCGGCTGCGGGTCAATGAGCTGCTGGAAGGTGAACCTGCGTCCCAGTCCAGAAACACAGGCAGCCTGACGGATTATACTCATGAATGTCCCTAAAGTTTGAACCATCCATTTTTCTATCAACTAGGATCCGTTTCCCAGAAAAACATCCAAATTCAATGGCCTGTCTGCTTTCTTTTGTTCCTTTGGGATTATTATTTGACCAACATTAAAATGCTTTCATATTTTGGTCTTTTTTTTATCCCAGGGCTGGAAACTTAAAGTAGGGAAATCATATTTAAATGTCAAATCATTCTGGCTTAAAGATGTATATAAATGTACTCTTTACCAGACCATATTGTCCCAAAATTTGTAAGATTTCTATTTTAAAAAAAAATCCTGTTTTAAAATTTTTTTATTTTTTTTTCTTCGTTATCCTCTGCAGGCCAGTTAGTTACACGTCAGCTTGTACACCTAAATTCGGCCAATCATATATTAACGCTCATCCGTCAATCACATTTATTCGTTCATAGCATCTTGATTCATATGTTGCAGCTAATATACACAATGGTTGAAATTAGAAATCAGAATCATTTCCTTTCCCATTGAGTTCCGTCCCAGTGTTCACGGGGATGGACGTCTGTGTCTTCAGCAGGCGTAGAGCTAACAGAACTGGCAGCGTTGCGAGGCAAGGGCTCAAACATGTACGGCTGGAAGCCTTCTACACCAAACCAAGCTTCTGCCGCCCTGGCGTCCTCTTCCACAACATCTTCGTCCCCGCTTTCCTCCTCTAAATAAAAATGGATGATGGAGGAGACTCATCCACGACCTCCGACACTAAACTCTCCTCCTCTTGCATGTTTCCTCTGTCCATAGCGTTCCTTGACAGTGTCGTTTCTAAGTCACCAATTTAGTGCTACTTGGTCCCAATGGAATTTCCCATTGGGAACCTACTAGCACTAAGTTGCTAACTGGTTAGCAAGATACTTCCGACAAACCGGCCACAATCAAACTTGCTTGCGAACCTTCCGCCACAACAATTCCGCCTCCTTGATAATCGACCAATCACATTCACTTTATTAACTCGTGTAAAGTCGGGCACCACTCGGGAGAATTCGGAAATGCAACGGTTGGAACAGCCGCTTCCCTACGACTTTAGGCACATGGCAATTTTCCAATTCATATTGCCAGTTATATTTCAGAAAGATTCAGTTTTAATTTTATAGATTTCTGGTTTAAATGCAGTCCTAGTCTGATCATGCAACTTTTATTTGTAGACCTGTAATGAAGTCATAAAATTTGTTGCAATCCTGAGCATGTGGCGACACAGGAGCCGAACAAGCTTCTTTTAACGGGAAGAAAATTCAGGTGAAGGCCCAGCATAACTGTCAATCTGACAATACCGACTGCTGGTCAATCATTCTTTTAATTGTGAAAAACAAACCGAATACTCAGATTACATCATCAATATAAAGTAAAGAAGTTTGATTAAAATGCATTGAACACAAAGAAATTATCCAATCCAACTTTATTCATAAAGCACTTAAAAATTTCTCAGAGGACCAAAGTGCTGTACAGTGAAACAACATAACACCATTACACAGACTCAAAAAAAGCAAACAAGCATAAAAGACTAAATTATAATCATAGCTATAAAATCTATAATGAAATAAAAATAAAAGTAATTTAAAATGATGTCTCACAGACTAAAACCAACATCAGACACAGTTTTGAAAGCCAGGGCAAAGAGATGAGTTTTTAAGAGCGATTTAAAATCAGACTTATTTCATTTGCAATGGACGGTCATTCCACATTTTTTGGAGCTGCCACAGAGAAAGCACGATCGCTTCCGTTTAGTTTTTGGCACCTCAGTGAACGTGATGGTGCAAGAGGGTGCAGCAGCTCAGAAAGATAAGATGAAGCAAGACTATGTAGAGACTTAAAAGCAAATAAAAGAACTTTAAAATGAAGCCTAAAATGTACAGGGAGCCAGTGTAATGAGGCTAAAATTGGGGTAATGTGCTCATATTTACGTAATGATAACAAATTAGCTTTTATCTTTAACTAACAGACTTTCTTTTCTCAATTGCCATAGCGATGCCCTGTGTACAAGCCCAGTATGCATCCGTGCCCTATGAAAACTACTTCAGCTCTGAGCTCCTGAATCCTGACCTCAGTGCCAAACTCATGATGGAAATCTCTGGCCAAAAGGACCAGCTATCAACATCCTCACTACCCAGCATCAACACCTTGATGGGAAATGGTTACATCGGGGATTTTGATGCTTACTCCTGCAAGATTACCACTTCCCCTCCTGCCTCTGCAGCCTCTTTCAGTCACGCTGCTGTAGCAGAAAGCGCTAACCCACAGATGCAAAACCAGCCCTTCAAGCTGGATGATCTCCAAGTGTACGGCTGCTACCCAGGATCCTTTTCTCTCAGCTGCCTTGAAGAAACGCACTTGTCATGTGGCTCAGATTATTATGGAAGCCCCATCTACGGTACGGGCTCTCCTCCAACACCAGGCTTTCAGACAGAGTCTGCAGCTGTCTGGGATTCCCCTTTCAGCCCGTTCCCCCAAGCCCTTCCGTCCTCTGTAGAGAAGGCCACCATGGCTCAGCAGTTTTCATTTTTCACCTTTAGTAATGCACAGGAGCAGCACTCTCCTTTGGATCATCATCACGATGCACCAACTTGTCAAGAGGATGCCTTCTTTCTCTCTCCGCACCAACATGTCTCCCCTATTCACTGCCCCACCATGTCCCTGGAACATGCACCACTGGAAAGCCCAAGAACTCTGGAGGGGGGGATAATGTCTCCAAAAATCTCCAACCCTGGTTCCAGTGAAGGTCGCTGTGCGGTTTGTGGCGATAACGCCTCCTGTCAGCACTACGGGGTTCGGACCTGTGAAGGATGCAAAGGCTTCTTTAAGGTAGGAAAATAAAATAAAAATGTTTTAAGCAGTTAAATTATGTAGGATTGTTCTATTAAAGGTATTGTGGAGGATTTTCGCAAATTTTTTAACAAGACTTTGTATGAATACGAGAGCGTGCACAAGCAATTTCTCATCATGCACGCTCTGTTTAAAAGTTGCAAATCCCTCAATCCCTAAATAGAGCAGCGACTATATAGTGGACTCCGTTCGGACAGATGATCACTGCTTTTTGCTCCCTGTTGGTCACGTAACTCCTCCACTGCCTGCGCCATCTTTATTAGTTGCCGTTGTCGGGTATCCACAGCCTATGGCGACAGCGGGACGCTGTGACAGCAAATCCTATAATGCTTTGCGAGGAGAGCTCTCCGTGCAAAGCATTCTGGGATATATCTGTCTCTTTTTAGGCCTTTCTTTTCTTCTCATACACTTCGTAGACACTTTTTCTCTTACGACCCTCAGCTATTTTCAAAGAACAACGTTGAGAAAGGTGAGCTTCAATGGCTGTCTGAAGCTGTAGCTCACCACAGATATACACCTGAAAGGGCGCATGTGCAGAAAAAGATAGCTGGACGAGCAGGTAGGACGGCCTTATGTAAACGTATCAGCAGAATGATTGACAATTAGGAGGATGATCCACCTCGAAATAACTTAGACAAACTTTATTGTCTTTTTGTATACACAGAATGTATAGAAAATGAATTTTCGTTTTGAACTCAATAGAAGATTATCCTCTATACCTTTAACCTTATGCAAGCAGTATGAGCAGATTTAAGGTACATTTTGTTTAAAGATGATCATTCACTGTCTGCATAGGTTAGAAGTCATGATTAGAGTCTTTATTGAACATTAAATATTATTACACATTTTTTGTTCATGTGCTCTGCTGTATACATAAGGATATTTAAGAAAAAATTATCACACTGATCATGGGGGCGGGTTCTAGGTGGGGGGCCAACAGGGGCCAGTGCCCCTGTAGAATGGGGCCTGGTCCATGTTCGGAAAGCATGAAATGCCAAAATTTAAATGCACATTGTTTTTTTCTTGAAATAGCTGTATATTGCCTTAATTCATACACTGCAAAAAATGGAAATCTAGAGAAGTAATTTGTTTTCTTAAAATAATTGCATTTTTTGTTAGATTGAGGAGGTAAGAGAAATTTTGCCAAATGAACAAGACAATTTACATTTAAAATGAGAAAACACAATTGCATTGTCTTATTTCAAGTGCATTTTATCTAATTATCTTATTTTAAGAGCAAAGATACTAATTTCATTGGCAAACTATCTCATTTAACTCCTCAAATCAAGGATAAATACACTTAATTTAAGAAATCTTTACTTATTTCTAGATAATTTTTCAGTGTATATTTAAAATAAAAACTTTTCTCTTGTTTTAAATGCATAGTGTCTATTTTTTTAACAGGCAAGATTATCCTTTCTTTGGTAGATCATCTTATTTATCTGAGGAAATGAAGGGCAAATACTCAGATTTTAAGAAACTATAACTTTATAGGTCAGTTTTTAGTATTGTGTAATACTAAATCACTTTCTTATACTGTATATATGCTCTGAAAGAAGAGACTGTAACTGATTTGTCCCTTAGACCAATTTAATACTTCGTCTTCACAATTTACTTGAACAATTTTATTTGTTCACTGCAAAAAATGTCAGTTTTTCTTAAAATAAATGATTTTTTTTCCTTGAATTAAGCAGGTAATCGCCAATGGAACAAGACATTTGAAATAAGATAAAAAAAATCTGCATTGTTTTATTAAGTGTCTATAAAATCTAATAATCATATGCTATCTTTTAGTGTTAAAAACACTCATTCCATTCCATATTCCATCTACTTATTTTTAGATCATTTTTCCTGTAGAAATATTCAGATATTAAGATTAGAAACGACAAAAATTAAAACATTAAGAGACTAGGTTTACATTTAGCTTCTATTTCTGCTTCTACTCGGTTTCTTTATGTTGCTAAGTAGCAGCATTACTATGTGTCTATCAATAGCGAACAGTATCAGTTAGCGTCAAGGAAATCAGGAAACTGACACTGTTAATGAAAGCAAACATCATTGATAGACAAAACTAGCCGTCAACAGCCACTTACTATGGATAGCATGCTGCTATGTATACCGTAGCTAATACTTTAGTCATAACAAGAACAAAATACACCAACAAACTCTTTATACATAAAGTAAATACATTCTATGGGTTTATATTATATGCCTTATCTTAAAAAAAAGAATCAGAAAATATTAATAACATCTAAACTATAGCAAATGGTGTCCAAATGTTTATGAAACAATATCCTGACTTCCATCAGTAACGGGGCCAGCTGTATCTACGCATCAAAGTTAACTATCTGAAATAATAAAGTATGAAATTAGAGGATTTAAACAAAATGAATAAATGGAAAAAAAGTTTAGAGTAATGAAGTTTAGAGTAACAATAAAGCAGAATAATATGGAAGAGGATTAGGGCTACAGAAAAAAAAAAGTTAACTGATTTTTACATATTATTTCAGTTTAATATGGTAAAAAAGTCAGAATTCTGACTTTTTTCTCGGAATTCTGATTTTTTTTTTTTTAGAATTCTGAATTTATTCTCAGAATTTTGGATCTTAATGTAGATGGGCACCCTGAAGGAAGAGATGTGGGAGCACTCAGGTTCACTGATAAAGATGTGAGTTGTTTGGGAGGGCCAGTAACACACTGGAAAAAATGACGGGATTAGGCTCATTTTTACGTGTCCGAGGGGTTCCCCAGTGATGCTGTTTCATAAATGGAAAAGCAGAAGGTGATTAAAATAAGAGAGCTAGTTTAGTCTTTAAAACTGACATGGCTACGGATTGATGCTAACATGTTTGTTAGCTGTCAGAATTCAGTCTAAATTCTGAAATTACAGTCAGAATTCCGAGATTAAAGTCAGAATTCCGAGATTAAAGTCTTTTTTATCATATTAAACTGGAATAATATTTATTTTTTCGATGGCCCTAATCCTCTTCCGTAGAATAATAGTACAAAGAAGAAGGTTAAAAAAATTATGTTTTATTATATTCTATGCAGAGATAAAAAAAAATAAAAGTAGGATTTAAATTTTAACTGCAGTTTGATATAAGAACGTTATGTTAATTTGCTGGGGTTGTTGTCATTAATTTTAAAGATTTGTTAAATAACTTAGTTTGCTTTTAGGAGTATTTCTGATTTGGGGAATTTAATGCTTTTGTGTAAAAATAATTTTGAAAACATGGTATGCATATCACACTGCTAAAACGATCTAAAAATGACTTAAAATTGCTTAAAATAAGTGTATTTACCTTTTAATTTGAGTGTTTATAACCCCTAAAATAAGATAACCGGATATTTTCCACTTGAATAAGAGATTTTTAAAACATTTTAACTATAAATTGAATTATTCCACTGGCAAAGTGCCTCATGTACCTGTTCAATTGAAGATAAATCCATTTATTTTTAAGAAAAAAAAGACTTGGATTGCAATTTCCTGCATTAAAGTTACGCTAGAGTTGGTTATCATGTTTGCATTAACCAGTATTGTTAAATTCTAGTTTTATAAAGTTGTTTGTAAAAGTGCCTCATAAACACAATGTTTGTTTTTTACATTATTAACTATAAAGTGGAATTAACATGCTAAGATCATGTAGCTATACATTTTATTCAAATGTTTTTTTTTAATTTGGTTTTACAGCGAACTGTCCAGAAAAATGCAAAGTATGTCTGCCTCGCCAACAAAGACTGCCCGGTCGATAAGAGGCGGAGAAACCGATGCCAATTCTGCCGTTTCCAGAAATGTCTTGCTGTCGGAATGGTCAAAGAAGGTAAAGCATTGTCGAACCGTCTTGGGGTGTTTATTAGTCCAAAGTACCATGACTACAAAATAGGATTTCTAGTGACAATTTATGGAAACTAAATCCATGTGCAACTTGAGCCTTAAAGTGCCAGCTGAAGGAAAGGGGGCATTGAAACTGATCCTGAAGTATGTATCAGTCGACATGTGAGGGTCATGCATGCGTCTTTCTCTCCGTGTCCCTTTAGTTGTTCGCACAGACAGCCTCAAAGGCCGCCGAGGTCGCCTACCGTCCAAACCCAAGACCACAGTTGAGCCTTCCTCAACAACCCCCTGTGTGAACATCATCGCTTCTCTCATCAGGGCTCATTTGGACTCCGACCCAAGCATCGGAAAGCTCGACTACTCCAAGGTACGCCGGCCATTTCCAGCAGGCCCTGATCTCCTCTCTCTGTACGAGAGACTTCAGACGTCTTTACAGTTCTTGATTTGTTTCCTCTGTAGTATCAGGAAAAGACAGACGACCTGAAAGAAAAGGAGGATGCCGATGATATAAGGCAGTTCTACGACCTGCTGACCGATGCACTAGCAGTGATTAGAAAATGGGCTCAAACCATCCCAGGATTCACAGACTTCTGCACAGAGGATCAGGAGCTCCTCCTTGAATCTGCCTTTGTTGAGCTCTTCATTCTTCGGGTGGCATATAGGTTAGTTAAATCTCTCTACTGTTAGAAATTAAGCCAAACATAGTAAATTCTTTGACTGTTGAAGACACTAATGGATTGGATGGTTTAAACTGCTCAGGTCAAAGCCAGAGAAGAACAAGCTGATCTTTTGTAACGGCCTGGTCCTCCACCGGCAGCAGTGCGCCAGCAGTTTTGGTGGCTGGATCGACTCCATCTTGGATTTTTCACAGAGCCTTCACCGGATGAACTTAGACGTGTCACTGTTTGCCTGTCTTTCAGCATTCGTCATCATCACCGGTAAGTCCTTTTATCTTGCTTCCCTGATTGGAAAACTTTAATCAAATCCATTTATAATGACGACCATGCTATGATTCTAGATCGCCATGGCCTGAAGGAACCCAAAAGAGTCGAGGACTTTCAGAACAACCTCATCAGCTGTTTAAGGGAACACATGAGTGGAATTGGATCAGAAGTGACACGGACACAGCCTAACTATCTGTCCCGTCTTCTGGGCAAACTCCCAGAGCTGAGAACTCTGTGCACTCAGGGCCGGCAGCGCATCTTTTACTTGAAACTGGAGGACTTGGTCCCCCCTCCTCCGATTGTGGAGAAAATCTTCATGGATACGCTGCCCTTTTGAAAACAAAAGAAAAACAAACTCTGATATGTGTGGAAAAACAAATCAAACAAGACAGCATTAAGGAGACAGTTCGTCCGTATAGGGCACTGACTAGTGTGCTATAATGTCTGATATTCTCTAAGAGACCTTTATTTTATACCTTTACATTTTACACATGCGTGAGAAATTTTTCATGCATCATAAGAGATTATTATCTGTGCCAAAACTACATGATTATCCAATTTTCTATGTTTAATCTGATTTGTAAATCTCTGTTGCTGAAGTAGATGTGAGAGCCTTATTGTGCTTTGCAGCTTTTAAGGTAGGAATTTCTTTTATTCAATGCGGTGTTCTAGCTTCCTCTCAGAAACACTAATTTCTTAAGAGACTGGTTCATGATCGCACTCCAAAGCTAACCCTCTAGCTTCCTGTCAGTGTCGATATATTTCATAAGTAAAAGTTCCGTTTGTGCTCTCTAAGGTCTTGGACCAAAGTTGAATAAAGATTTTATTTTGATACAGTCATTTATGAACCTTATTGCCTTAAGCGAGTGGGGGAAAGAAGTCTGTGCTGCCTTTTTGGAGCAGCCTGCTACAGTTTAACTCCGGGTAAACTCCCCGTACCGTGGCTGCAACCTGATTTCATTGTACTTTTTCTGTGATGCGCTGGATATAAACAAAAAGTGCCTTCATATAGCTATTACCCCCTTCTACAATAGAAGTGGAGAAGAATAAGAAGTTGGTAAAATGCAGCACCCTTCATAATAATTTCCCCCCTTCCCCATAATCGAGCTTACAATTGCTAAACTTCTTCCTTTTTAGGTTTTATAGTTTCTTTTATTTTTAATGTTTTGATGGTGAGAATCAAAGTAATGGGCTGTTTCACATCATATTTATAACCACAGAAAAACAGAAAGTAATCAATGAAGTATAGTTTAAAGGGGCATAGTCACAATGTATATCTACACCAAAAAGACCAAAATCCAATTGATGATGGTACAATAAGGTTATATACTCCAACTGTCCATCCTGATGGTGTTTTCTTTGTATTTATTTGAGCCTAAATAGAACCTCAGCACTGGGTGCAATGAGCTGACATAAACAGAGGTGGCGCCACCTACTTGCAGTACCACTGAACTAACAGAAAGCCAGATGGTGACACTAATGCAGCTATTAAATAAGTTTTGACCGTTCTGACCGTTGTAGTGCCTCACTGAAAACCGATATCTCAGAGGATGGGGCTTAAAAACATTGCTAACACACGTAGCGCTATTAGCAAGAAAGTGTAAAGTCATGTGTATCAATTTCACAGAAACTCTGAATGCTTTCTTAGCTTTAGCTCCAGCTTTAGCGTACTTCAACGGTCAGACTTTTATCAGTGCAACTCGAGTTTTATTCCACTTAGGCTACTTTCATACAGCAGCCTGAAGTAAGCCAGATCTGATTTTTTTTTATAATTTTTTTTGCCCATGTGTGACATATATCTGATCTTTTCATGACAGTCTGAACAACACAGATCCGATTTTTTTAATGTGACTCAGACCACTCGGCTATGTGGTCCTGAATCCGATACGTATCTGATCTTTTCAAATGCGACCCGCATGCGAATGGCCAGGTTGCATTCATCCGAGCTGAACGTCATTAATGCGCGACATAGGTCACTATTCTGCCTCTCGCTAAAGATAAGTGTCAAGAAAAACAACAACCATGGCGGACGATAATGCGGAGAGTAGTATTTATATTTAACCATGTTGAAAAGATTACTTTTTTAAGTTTTAAGGTTGGGAAAGATCAAATGCGCTCCAACGCAACCATCAATGTTTACTTCCATAAACACAGAGCGCGCTTGTTTGTGACGTCATTGTGTCCTTTACTGCGCATGACGAACACTTGCGTTGTATGAAAGCAGTTACCAAAGGCGATCACACAATAGTCGCATATATTTGGAGATGTGAAAGGCAACGCAAAAAAAAATCAGATTTCACGAAAAAATCAGAATTGAGCATTAAGGCCTGCAGTGAGAACGTAGCCTTAGAATCAAACATCTTCTTCTCCAACTTGATCTTGGACTTTTCTTTTTTTAAATACACTGGGAATTCTGAACTTGCTCGACTCTAATGTTTTAGCATCTTTAACGATTCTACACATGTACAGTGACGTAATTCTCGGCACATAATGTTGTTTTGGTAAATATACACACAAAGGCTATATTTACAATTAAACTGAGAAAAAAAGGGCTTAAAAGACAAGGATAACAAATACTGCACCAGCAGGACGCCGCATTTTGTCATAAAAACGTTGTCAACGCAACATATAAATAAATAAAATGTCAAATGATGTGACTATGTACCTTTTAAAATGCTTCACTTTGTTTCCGAGCTGTTAGTACTGCCGTTAACTGCAGAGGGTTCTGTATATCAGAGCCACGTCTCCTTTTGATATAAAACTGACCGAGGCATGTGTTCATGCTGTTTTAACACGGTTCTCAAGTGATGAGATGTCTGGGGGAATATAATCCTGTTCACATGCTCTTGAGGCAATGAAAGTTATAAGTACATCTCCATCCAAGATTAAAATAGATCCAAGGAGATGTCAACGTCTTCTTGTCCCAACAATAAAGTAGATCTTAACATATGAATGTTTACCACAAAATGCCTAAAGGGTCAGACACTTCAATATTTTATTTTTTTTGTTTGTTTGATATTTCTCTTTCATTGCAAATTAATCATGTGTAACAACATTTTTTAAAATTCTCTCTGTTTTTAAGTTTTGTACATGCAGATTGTTGTGCCTTTTTCATCATTTTCTAATCCTGAGGACTCAGTGAATTGTGATAAAAAAGATGAGCAGCTATAAAGACTCATGTTTAAACAAAAAGAAAACTGTTCTTCTCATGTTTTTTTTTTATTTTACAGTTCTATTATTTGGGATATACCTGCATTTGTGTTTGTCAAATGGAGCAGAATAAGGGAATTTCTCCAGTCCTCAAAGGATGTGCGTGATTTTACTATGAAATTGAAATAGAAAACAATTTAGAACATTAAGGGTGGTTAGACAGTCAATAAGTCTCTTGCTGATTATGTATCTTGCAAAAAAACAATATCCATCTAGCACACCCCTCATCCCAATATATTCATAACACAAACAATAGGAGAACATTACCAAGTAACAAATCTATTTTATAGTCTTGATTTATGTTGAAATACACCAATATAGCAGCAACTTTCCAACTTCTGACCTACAAAAATTGAACTCTCTGAATATTTCTTTTTTTTTTTCTTTTTACAAACGTTAGATTTAAATTTTACTATAGAATAAGTCATTGCTCTACATTTCATTTTACTAGGTCTACAGGCATGTGTATACACAAAACAGTCTGTATTTTGTTAACTAGCATCCGTTGGCATGCTAATATGCTACGGAATGCTGACATTTTGCCGTCAGTAAGATTAACTGACACCGAAATGTACGTTGTTGGTAATAGTTGGATATAATACTTGATGTTAACCAAGGGAAAAAAAACAGATAAAGTTCAGGTTTAAAAAAAAAGCACCTTCACTTTAAGGGTGTTACATAATGATGTGGCAGAAAGGTCCTTTTCACTCAGTCGGTGTCCGTTTTGTCGCGCATGGTGTTAATGTTGGCAAAATTCTTTTACCAGAGCAAGCCGACACCACGGCCCTCTCAGCCACAGAAGATTGCAGCACCGACGGCATTTAGTCACTTGACATCTGATCGTACTGTACACCACGTTCTGCTCCTCTGGATTTTGGCACTGGCAGACAGAATGGAAAAAGCAATATGGGAGAATAGAGGAGGAGGCAAAAAGCAAAGCTAGACTGCACATAGATGTTTTTTTCTTTTTTACAAAAAAGACATGCTAGCATAAAGCCATATAAAAACGTAATTGGGATTTTAAAAGTAGAATTAAGTCAGATTCAGCAGTTCAATAAAGCTAAAAGCATCTTATTATCTGATTGAAAAGTTGTAAATCTGCTCTCAGTGTCAGGATTCATTCTTTATGAACCCGTATCTATAACAGGTCAAGCATGTCCTCCCTTCAGAATTCCCAAACCCAAACTCAAAATACATCCTCATGTCAAGGTATCTCCTGCTTTGAGATGCAGTATTTCTTAACAGCATCTTTTTCCAAAAGTAGAAAGATACCATCTGGAGCTGGCATTGGCTCTTTGACCTCTGACCTGGCATGCAACACTGCTTTTAGGAATGGACCATGGTCTTGCATCCATCATACATGTGAAATGTTCTGACGAGTAAAACATGTGGCTTACTTGTCATGGTGATTTGTATACAAACATCCCAGAACAAACCAGATTGTTCTATAGCAAAATACAAGCTTGTATATGTAGGAAGGTAGGAGCAGCATGGTGAGTGGTTTTATTTGAAAAACAAAATAAAACAAAACAAAACCTAAAGAACCGGAACTAGGAGAGCAAAGTTTGAAGCAACAGCAAAAACAGCCATTGACATAAGCAGACGAGACCTGAACGGAAACTGTAATCCAGCTAGAAACAATGAGAAACTGGGAATAAATAGCAGGGGGAACAGGTGAGATGCATGTGTGTAACAAGCAGCTGCAGGACGACTGAATGTAGGGTGGCGATGGCTGAGGTGAAAAGCTGATGAACATAAGTACCACTGCCCTACATGTTTTAGACATCTGTTTCAGTCCACCTGATTCAAATGAATGCATGACCTCCTCAGCTGATATTTAGTGCTGAATTAGCCCGTGGCTCGATCTAAATACTTCAGACTTAAGCTCCTCCTCCTGTTCCTTGCTCCTATCCCTTCACCTTCTGCGGAGTCAACAGTATAAATTCTATCCAGAGTAGGAAAGGAGTTCGGGACTGCTGTGCTGAATCCAGACATCATCACGATGTTGGACACGTACGTAAAAAATGAAAAAAAATGGACACTTTTTTTTTTTTAAGTAGAGAACAACAATCATTCAGTTTGGAATATAGACAATTTCCTTATTCACATATTTTATAGAACACCTGAAATGACCGTTCAGTTAGTTTTTTTCTTTTTCCTGTCTTAATGAGAGCAGTGGGCTTTATGCTGCCCTGCAAGGCTTTAAACCTGGGTTTGAATGAAGACAAAGCCATTCTAAAGTGCATATCCTTGAGCTCATTTAGCGCCTGGATCCATATTTATTTTTTATTCTGTTCATGGTGGAGAATCCTGTTTCACAGCAGCAGGTTGAGACAAACATCCTCTAAATGTTCAGGGTCATCTTTGAGCAC
>NW_015151349.1:262601-277777 GCF_000732505.1 Cyprinodon variegatus
TTTACTTGAGTAAAGAAGTTTAATCAGTACTTCCACTTTTACCAGAGTATTTTTTAACACAAGTATCTGTACTTTTACTCAAGTACGGAAAGAGAGTACTTTTGCCATCTCTGCTGATAGCGATATTCGGACAGCACTTATCATGTTAACTGTAGACACATTTCCACTTTAAATATTTAAATTGAGCCTGAGTCCATCTGAATACAGCAGATGGATGTGGACTCTTAAGCCAAAGCAGAAGTACATCAGTGGTCGCCATAATAAGTGCCATCTGAATAGTGCTGGCAGTAAGGAAGGCGGTAGGAAGAGAAAGCTGGAACCTTCCTATCAATAGCTCTTTCAGCATAGGGACCTTCCAATGCTCCCATTAGGTACTTGGGAGGACTCCCAGAATCCTTTGCATGATGTAGCCCATCTCACAGAGTTGAACAAAAATACATTATGTCTTTTCGTGTACTCAAAAGATGAAGAATTATACAGCAAGCTAAAGACTGAGCTAATAAACAATGGTGAGCCATGGGAAGTAAACTTAGAAACTTAAGTCTAAAAAAATATTATGACAGGAAATGTCCAAATCTTGACACAAAAATAACATTTAAAACTCAAACACCTTTTAATAATGAGTACATTTTTTGACCCTACTTTTTTATTATGATGAATAAAACTAATAATAGAAGTACAAAAGTAAGTCAAGTACAATTTTTTAACAGCTCATAATCAACTTCGGGAAAAATGCCACTGGTCATGAAAGATGGAAATTAATTTTAATATATGTAAAAATTTATTGCAGAGGTACAGAAATTTATTGGTTAAATGTAAAAGTTAATAACTAATGTATTGTTATAATCTGGAAAAATGCAGTTTTTAGACATTCCTTGCAATGGGTCTTTAGGTTTGCAGACATCTCTAGATTGAATTTGTTCTTGTCCTCTGCACAGATCTACTCTAAATCTTTAATAATAGTTGTCTGCAACAAGCTGCTGGCCTGCCCACTGTGTGACCTTAAAGAGCCTCATGTTAGCTTCTCCTTTATTGCCTTGGTGACATGCTTTGAGCAATTAGATCCATCCTCAACCTATCACTGGTGTTCTGGCTGAGAGAAGAAGATTCTCATCCAAGGTTTTACTGTACGTGACCCTGTGCATTAGCCCCCCCAGAGTAATGTAATCAGTAGTGGATAAATAAGGCAGATATCATTAATTACTAAAACGAAGATATGAACTGCTCATAATGTCTTCACAGATCAGGGCACTGTTTCACACACTTTTTGTTGCTAAGCCCCCTTTTGGCTTACAATAAAGTTTTATTGCCTCCCCCCCGAATCGCTCCATCCGCATGAAGCAAACTGATGGAACAGCAGTCCAAGGCCAAATCATCTGAACACAGCCAATGTAGGATGACACCAAATAAAGCCCATATCCATTTCCTGTGGCTTACTTTAATAAAAAAAAATAATCAAAGAACAGTCATGAAATGCAGTCAAATCATACAGTTTGTCACTAATGTATCAGTGTGACTAAGAGAGAGCAGCTGATTGCCGGATATGTTATTGTTCCAGAGGGAGGAAAGCTAATAGGCTTGTTTGTGAGGATGCTGCACCTGCTGCTTGTTGATGGACTGAGCTGTAAATAACTTTGTGAAGCGATTCCGCGTTCTGTGGTGACTCTAGTAATTTATCTCACTTTTTTACATGTCGATATCGAAGTATCTGGATTACGCTCTGCAGGTATTGTGTGTCTTAAGTCTCCAAAGGCATGTCAGGAGTCTATAGGATGCCTCTATATGCTTTGTGAAATTGCATACATGCATGAAGGCCTGAGCTGCAGGTTCTATGTAGGCGTGGAAAACCTGCTAAGGATGTATTTATAGTCCCACTATTGTTGAGCCCACAGTATCCTAAGTAATCGGATCTGGTCTCCCTCACTGAGAATTTCCAATGATACAAGAGAGAGCGGGTGTCATTGCACATGGTCTCCCTGTGATAACTCCATGCAGCACAGTATTAGGGTCTCATTCCCCACAGGATTAAATATCTAAGTGAACGATTAGCCTCTGAATCATCATGTTGAAGTGAGAGGAGAGTTGTTTTGTCCTTGGGAATGACAAATAGAACAAAAAAGCTAAATTAAATGATAAAAATGCTGGTGGTTGTATGTAAAAGTTGAGAATATTTCCTTTTAAAAGCTTTCAAAACATTTATAGCTTGTTCATTTACCTTGAATGGTTTAAGAAAATAATTTTTCATCTAATCTACTAAGCAAACTTCAAAAGAGATAACATTTCTTTGAGATCTTTGAGTGATTCATGTGGAAACTTATCTAAAACACAAAATAGACAAAACACTTTAATACAAATTACATAATCTAAAAACCTGTTCAGGATTTTAATGGTTTGTATTGAAAGCTGGGTTGAAGTCTAATGGTTTTTCCATTGATGTCTGATGACAGCAGTAAAGAAAAATCAACCCTGACTTTGCAGCCATCTTTTGCAGGGACATTGTTTGGGACGTTTTTTCTGCCCTTCAACCGCCAAGTATGACACATTGGAATTCAATTTGCTTTCCTGTAAGAACGCTTGGAACTGAGGAGCCCAGCTCTTTAAAATTTGAGTGTTAAATATTAAATTATTCTTACTTGACAGATGTATCTCAGCTGCTGAACAGTTCGGGGGCTCCTTTGTTGTATTTTTAGTTCCAAAGTGTGTCAAATGTTTGAAATGCACAACGGTTTTGGACTACATGCATGGCAGTTTAGCGCTCTGACTCTTTCATGGAGGCCCCGGTTGGACATACGTGCAGAATTTTGCACCACGTTGTATCTATGAAATATGTCAGGCCTTTCCTAAATAAAGAAACAACAAAAAACACAACACCTCTGTGGAGGCAGCGTATACACATTCAACATTGATGGTGCCTTCAGAGGTGTGCAAGTAACCCATGTTATGTGCGGCAGTGCACCTCTTTACACCATCAGGAATTCTGGCTGGTGATATATACACAGACAATCTGGTCGACTGAAAGAATGATTAGTACAAGCAAATTAGTATTTTTTTTTACTTATTTAGCTGGTATTTTTTCCATTTGTTGAGTCTGCACAGACACAATCGTTGATTTTATTTACAAGACTAAAGTATAGTTCTATTGTTTTAATGCTGCTTTTCTCTGTGCCTTTAAAATGTCTTTGATTGACTATTTAGATTTGACCCCAGGAATAATTTCCATGTAGATAGCTCCCTTTATCAATGATTCAATTCAATTCAGTTTATTTCTATAGCGCCAATTCACAACACATTTCATCTCAAGGCACTTTAGAGTTCAACCAGATCATACAGTCAAACTGATTCAATTCTATCTAAGGAAAACCAGTTTATTGCATCGACTCATTGACTCGACGGCAATCCCTCACACTAAGCATGCTTGTGGCGACAGTGGAGAGGAAAAACTTCCTTCTAACAGGAAGAAACCTCCAGCAGAACCAGGCTCAGTGTGAGCAGCCATCTGCTGAGGCCGACTGGGTTTCAAGGAGACAGAAGCAGAGATACAAAAACAAGCAGAGATACAAAAGGCAACTGGACTACACTGAATAACAGGCCGATCTCAAACACCTATATACAAAGGTGTTGATGGCAGCAGCATGGCTGATATTTCTCTCCAGGATGGAGTCACAGCCAAACAGGAACAGACGAGGCAAAGCTACTATGCACAGTTGAAGAATAAAATGGTCCCTATGTCTTCTAGAAGTCTAAGCCTATAGCAGCATAACTATAGAGATAGCTCAGGACCAACAAACATACACATATGTGACCCTTTCTTTACAACTGACTTCATGACTTCACAATCTGCTGGTCCAAAGTGGTCCACACCCTGGTTCATTTTATGACAGGTCAGTGCTGCCAGCTGCTTTCAAGACCAGGGGTGCTAAACCTGAAAGTTACACATTAAACGCCCCCTGTTGGCGAAAAGTTAAAAAGCGTTGCTTTAAGGCCCATTCATACCTCACGTTTGGCCTGCACGTCCGTATTTCTGTCCGTACGTTCTATCCGTTGACTCCTTCATACCTCCGTCCGTTGAGGTGCGCAATAACCCGTATTTCCTCTAGGTGGCAGTGCTGGGCGCCAATGATTCGTCATTGATCAAAACATGGCGATGGTCCAAGACCTGATTCTGTTGCATTTTGTACTAAAAACTCAATAGCGCCCCCACCGTTTCCGGTAGTATTGCTCCGTATTGATCCGTTTCGTCCGTAAGCGTAAGCTCCCAATTTTCGTGTCAAAGTACGGACGAAATCGACGGTTAGAACGTATGAAACACTCCACACGTATCCGTATCCGTCTTTTACGTGAGGTATGAATGGGCCTTTAAGCTTCCATCTCATTAGGGATAACAAATACATGTTGGCTTTAAATTATTATCAAGAGTATAAATCAGTCAGAAGTAACATATTTGGTCCTTCAGAAAGATTTGAAATTAACAAAAATCTATTAAAAAATAATCTAATTCTTAGATTTGTTTTCCCTGCTAGAGATCCTCTACCTTATTTTTTGTTATATCTGCTGATGAGCTCTTTGAGAAGAACATTTTGAGTTAATCTGTGCAACTGTGTGACCTTCAGCGATATTAAATAAATTCTGTTTATCATCTGTCAGTCTGTCTGTCCATCTGTCCATCTATTGCAGTAGGGCTCTGGAGCATAGTTGTCAGAAGAAGGAAGTTGCCCAAAACTGGCATTTAATTTTTTCTCACAATGCTAAAAATTACTTTTAGAATGTAATTAACATCTTGTAGAGAGAATTTAAAAAAAATACCAAAAGAAGCACAGTTGGTGCCAGTTGTCTAGCTCAGAGTGAGGACAATTTTTCCAACTTCACCATCAGATTGAGGTCCAGTTGTTGCAAAGTGAGGACATTTTGCCAGTTCTCACATGCTATTTTGCTAATGGTTAGGTTTAGGACTAAGATGACATTAGGTTGGGTTAAGGTTAGGTATGCATTGGTAATGGTTAGGTTTGGGGTTAGTTTTAGGGTTAGGGAATAGAAAGGGTTGAAAATGGCTGAAAATCAATGGAAGTCAATGGGAGTCAACACATGGTCCTCACTACGATGGCAGAATGAGTGCATGTATGTGTGTGTGTGTCCCTATGATGGAAATTTATCTCTGCTCAGCTGGAGAATATGAGAATGTTACAATTATAAAACAAGATTGACAGGAAGGATAGTGTTGCACTGGCAGATGACAGATACTGGCTGACTGCCTGGTAGTTATTCACAGCAACCACCCCCTCATCAGGCACACACACACACACACACACACACACACACACACACACACACACACACACAACCACTTGCATTTCAGAAAGCCCCAACTAAGGGATCAAAGTGGTCTTAAGAAAAAGGGACAGGGGCTTAAGGGGTGTCTTGGGGACACGGGATGGTGCATATATGTGTTTATATATATATATATATATATATATATATATTAATATTATTATTTTTTTTTTTTGGTTGAACTTTATTGATCTTACATTGGAGAAATTCATCCATCCCCTTGGGGAGCAGTGGGCTGTCATTGTGCAGCACCCGGGGAGCAATCTGGGGTTAAGGGTCTTTCTCAGAGACCTAGAGTGGCAGACCCCTGGAGTAGGGCTCAAACTCAGAACGTCAGGATTCCAAGCTCTATATATACAGCTCTATATATAGAAATGGAGTGTCAAGGTCAAAGCAAGGGCATAGTGCAAACTCACCGACACAGGCAGGTGGTCCAAAGGAAATTACTTCTTCGTTCTATGCTTTAAAACGTAACTCAAAAGAGCTACGTAAACTTTTAGCTAATTTTAGTTTTATTGTCAACATACAACATTAAAAAAAAACCTTTTAGCAGGCCAAGAGCTGCCCACATGGTGCTGAAAACACGAGCAGTTGTTAAAGACAGGACTTAAAGACTTTTACAGCGTGTGAAAAACAGAGCCAGAATGATCTTGTGTTTACTGATTTCACTGAGTCCCCTCAGTTTGGCTCAAAAACTGCTGTAGGCTTGTTTTTTTATGTTAGCCTTCTGAAACTTGCTGATAATGTGAGACCATTAACAACCTATTGGTGGTCGGTACACCAGTCATGAGTTAATTTCATCTTAATGCAAATTTAATGAGCTGGGAACTGAATACAGTTTCTCACTGTTAGCTGAGAAGTGTAACAATAATTCAGTTTATGTCAGGATCCAGTTTGGTTCTTTGATTTAGTGCTAACTTCGATAGCAGCAGCTGATTGCACCAACTTTTTATTAGTGCATTTAGTACAAACACTTCCTGCTATTCATTTGGCCACTCAGAAATAGTTTTATGTGGGATAAACTTCCTAAAATTTTGCCATCAATCTAAATAAGAGAGTCAAATTTAAACCCTAAATACTTTACTGAGACAATTCAAAACCAAAGCCCATCTACAGCAACAATGGTCAATCTAAAATAGCATTATGGCATTAATTCATGAAGTCTAAGCAAGTTGGAAACAAAGGTTTGGGCAAAACAAGTTGAGGTCCTAAATGGAGCCCTTAAACCATTAACATGAAAGTTACCTGAAAACAGAGGTGGGTAGTGTACACAAAGATTTTACTCAAGTAAGAGTAAAAGGGTAAAAATAGAAAATGAAAAAATAAAAAAAATGATAAAATGGCTACATTGAGTAATTGTGAACTCGTTGGAGGTTTCCTCCTGTTAAAAGGGAGTTTTTCCTCTCCACTGTCAATACATGTATGGTTGGTGTGAGGAATTACTGTCGAGTCAATGAGTCGATGCAATCAGCTTGTTTTCCTTAAATCAAAAACTTTGAACTAATCTGACTCTATGATGTGGAGTAAACTTGTTGAGATATGTCTCCAAACGAAGGTCATGAGAGATTAGAATTAGTCCCACAGCTTCCTTCATGGCGTGAAGGGGAGGACTGTTGTTCTGAGGAGATCCATCTGGCCAGTGAAAGATATATTAACCTAACAGGGAATGGCTTTGATGAACTTAAGCTGTTTTTCCTCCAAATGTTGAATTGTGAGAAAGTTCTTTATGCAGGGGGTGGGTTGGTTCCCCTGAGGGGAGTGTGTGTTGGATTTTTGTAGGGTTTAAATGTATGTACTAAGGTTGCTTCAGTCAGAGCTATATCTCTTCCATCTGAAGACGTTAAATAAATTTAACCCTTTTTTCTTGCAAGAAATGCCTCTGTCTCAGCCTCCTAACTCCACAATGATCTGGTTGGATTGTTGCTGCAAAGAGCCTTGAGATACCTGTGCTGTGAATTAGTTTTTTGAAAATTAACTGAATTGAACTGAAGCATAACATCTGTCTGAATATTTAAAATTATTAAATCAGATAGACAGCTATGTGCAATTTTGGGTGTTTTAAAAATATAAAACAAACAAAGAAATAAATAGATATGTTTACGGACAAATTCAAGCAGAGGAAACCAGTTTAAAATGATCTTTACAGTAGTTACTGCACATCAGTTGGGAAAGAATGAAGAACTTCCAACAAAAATACCTACTGTTTGCTGTAGTTTAACTTTCTCAATGAGCTGAAAAAAGTTAAGAAATGTAACCAGTGTTTCAATACGCAATAACATTAGTTAAGTAAAAATAAAAAGTATAGTGAAGCGCAACAGCTTCTAAAATAATGTAGGTTTTTTTTTTGTTGTTGTTGTCTTTAAAAAAAAAAAGTTACTCAAGTAAATGTAAAATGATTAATCCTTTATAGGGCAAGTTAGTATTTTTGATCACTTGCATACCCCAGTAGTGATTCAATGAGGGTTTTTACTGTATTGATTTTAAATAAATTATTTTTTTATTTAGAACAGTAGGTACTGGGTGCAGTTATAAATATGAGTCATGAATTAAGAATGAATTAGTCGCTAGCTCCAATATAATTTAAGTAAACAGATTAAGTAATAGCTTTTGTTGTTTTTATATAGCATTTTCCCTTCAACATTATGTAATGGAAGAAGATTAGGTCCACTGAAGCAATAAAAAAAAAGTTAACACATTTTTAAATATTATTTTAATATTAATATTTGATTATGAATAAATATTTAATATTCTCAGAATTCTGACTATTTTTCTGTGAATTCTGATTTTTTTGTACGAATTCTGACTATTTTCTACGAATGCTGACTTTTTTCTCAGAACTTTGACTTTAATCTCAGAATTGTGGATCTTAATGTAGATGTGCACCATGAAGGAAGGGATGTGGGAGCACTCTCCTTCACTGACAAAGATGTGAGTTGTTTGGGAGGAACAGTGACACATTGGTGGAAAATAATGGAATTAGGAGAATTTTTACATGCCTGAATGGTCCCTGTTGATGCTATTTTTTATGGGAAGAGCAGAAGGTGATTAAAACAAGTGAGCTAGTTTAGTCTTTAAAACAGACATGTCTATGTCTTGATGCCGTGTTTGTTAGCTGTCAGAATTCAGTCAGAATTCTGAGATCAAAGTCAGAATTCTGAGAAAAAACTCAGAATTGGGAGAAAAATGTCAAAATTCTGAGGAAAAAAGTCAGAATTCTGACTTTAATCTCAGAATTCTGACTTTTTTCCTCCCAGAATTGGGAGAAAAATGTCAAACTTCTGATATTAAACTCAGAATTCTGAGGAAAAAAGTCAGAATTCTGAGATTAAAGTCAGAATTCTGACTTTTTTTTCTCATATGCTGAAATAAAATTTAAAAATCAGTTAACTTTTAAAATTTTTCAGTGCTTCTGATCCTAATCCGTATTATGACGCACTGTGCGTCAGAGAGGAAAGTCTTTATACTTCCCGGAGCATAATGAACGCTAGAAGAAGGTTTTATTTTGAAGTTAACCTGACAGGAAGTTGTTTGCCTGATTTACCTGTCTGACGCGGTGTGGTGACGTCACGGATAAAAAAAAAATAGGAAAAAAACAAAAAGGAAAAAACCTGCTCCTTTAGCCCGACGTCCTGTGCTGGAAAAAAAACTGTAAGTTAAAGTAAATTTATTCTTTTCAACTTTCACTAATTTGATATATATCATCAAGAAATGATAAGGCAACGTATATGTTTCCTTTTTTTATTTTAGAGAAACCAGGACTCAATCTGAGCAAATGACAGATCGGCCTACAGCCTGTCCTCTCACCTGAAGGTAAACAGGGAGGAATCACAGAGGGAATAAGGAGCAAAATAGGATTTTATTTTTATCCCCATTGGGGTCTCATTTCATTTTCATGTGGTTCTTTTAACAATTGTTACTATTTTACAATTGCAGCAGTTAAGAACAGAGGAAATGGATAATTTAGGGAGCTATAGACTGACCATGCTCCTCCTTTCTCTAACTTTGCACACATGGGAAATATGCAGCCATCTTCTCTTTTATACATGGAAAGGGTCTCTGAACACATGTTTTGTCAGACTGTCATGTTAAAACCAAACTCAGATGGTGCATTTGCTCTTTTTTTTCTACTAAAAGAGTTTCACTTCTCTGTTCTCAAAGGCTACTTCCTTAAATGTAACTCTGTGCAGCTGCATTACAGGAACCTTAGCTTTACTTTTCAGTAGAAGAACAAACTTTTTGGTTTAACTTAGTTTGAAGACTGGATATAAGATCCATCTGGCGATTGGCTGTTGGTTTCAGAATAAGTCCTTTTTTTTGTTTTTATTACAGAAAGTCTGAATGACTTTAAGGCTTTATTGCATCTATACTGAGGACAGCCAGCGACTCGGAGCTGTAAGTGAAGTAATATTCATATGGACAGAACTCTGAGGTTATAACTGCTCACTCTTCCAGATGGCCTTAGCACTAAAATAACAGAACATTGTTTAATCTGTTAGATTTACTCACAAATTTACTTAAGTAACTTAAAAAGTACATTTTAGAGTATTTATACTCTACTATAGTTATTCCTTCCTGTTAGAATTTTGCTACTTTTACTTGAGGTAAATTTCTGGTTTCTCTACCAACCATGAGTAAGTTGAACTATTTGGAGATCAATTGAAAATACTATAAACTGTAATTATTAATTATTGCCGCTAGAGGTACTTTATTCTTTCCTGGATATAAATGCATTACCTACTGTAAAGATTGGTTTTACCAATTTATTAAAATAAAAAGATTAGAAAGGGCTTTTCTCTATCCAGATGTGTTATTTTGCAATCATGTTGGTTGTTTATTTTATTTTTATTTTTTAATTGCAGAACTGGCACATAATGTATCAGCTAATATTTGCATGTATTGATTGGTTTGATCATTTAGCAGCTATGCCGTGATGTGCCTGCATTTCTGCTCACTTCACTTATACTGATGTAAAAATGATTGGCATTGACATCTGCCTTATAAAACATGTATTGGTGGATCTTTATAACTGTCTTATTTATGGCTGCAACTAACGATTATTTTGTAAATTGATTAATCTGTCGATAATTTTTTTGATTATTCGATTAATGATTGGATAACAAAAGGTACTTTAAAGAAGATTTTTTGCTAAATTAAGCCAGGTGAAACCAAAAGTTTTCCACTGAAGGAGTTCTTTTGAGAGTATATTGATGAAACATTTTTTTTTTTAATCTTAAATGCAAAATGTTTTATATTTTTTTTACAATCTTGGTATAAATACTGCTCTAAGTGGGTCACTCTGTCAGCTAAAGGCATGTTTTAGAGTCTCTACACGCACGTTTATGATTAATCGATTACTAAATTACTTGACGATTATTTCAATAATCGATTAATCATAATTAAGGTGATTGTTTCAGCCCTTGTCTGATTACATAATTTTAAACATTAAATCAAATGTTATGAGCCAAAAGTTACTCAGTACTTGTAGCATTTTACTGTACGACGTAGTATAAGGGCCAGGCTAGAGATTTTTTTATTTTTTTATTTTGAGAACAAAGTCGTGACATTACGAGAATAAAGTTGTGTTATTATTAGAATGAAATCATTATTCAGCAACCCATTTCAGAAAGAAAGCTTGGAGCTCCGACCAGCAGATGACGGCCGACCAGCTCCACCAATCAGCAACCTGAGTCCACTTTGACATGCTGCCCAATTTGATGCTGGTGCTAAAATATTTCCTTATTTGTCAAACCAGAGCCAAAGTATAACTTCACATGATGCTCCACATTGCTCATTTTAGGGAAGAAACTGCTTCTTGTAAGAGTTGTCACGAAATATAACTTGTTTGTCATCATTTAAGGAATTTATTCACGTAATGTTACAACTTTATTTTGAAATGGAAGAAAAAAAAATCTCTAGCTTTGCCCTAATACTCCATCTTATTACTGAATACAGTTTTTACCCTTGAGGAATTTTTTGGACAACTACTTTCTACTCTCACTGTAGTAAAAAGACAGAAAAAAAAGTTAATTATAATAAAATAAGGCTATGTACTCCAAGCATTCGTCCTGATGGGGTTTTGATTGTCCTTTTTGAGCCTAAATAGAACCTCAGCACAGGGCGCAGTGAGCTGACATATGCAGTGGTGGCGCCATGTGCTGGCAGTACTATTGATCTACTGGCCATTGATGCTGCTGCTAAGTACTGACTCTGCTATAACTCTTTGCAGAAAAACTAGAGCTTGGTGCACGTACACACTTTTTTTTTTTTTGACCAATTGCACAGCAATACACAGCGATATTAATCAGGTCACATAATGTTGTTTTGGTAAATTTACATAGTAACGCTATATTTACTAACAAACAGAGAGAAAAAACAAAGCTTTAAAATAACAAATACATGTTTATGATAAATTACAGCAGGAAACTGTCAAACATTGCATGCAACCAGAGAGTGTCAAGATGTCAAATCACGTTACTATGTGCCTTTAAATTGTGTTTCCTGGCAGATCAGAGTCTGCAGGCATTTTATATGATCTTACCTAAAGAAAATACTATAGTTTTCCTGCATGGGCCGACACGCATGTTCAGCAGTCGTACCATTAGATCACATGACGTACATTCCTCGCTGTTCCCTTGAACTGCTATCCATTGTTAACGTTATGTTAAATTTGGCAACAAATGTTTCTTTTTCTGCTTTAAATTTTGTGTAATAATTGTGATCAAAGTTGAATTTTCATCATGTCTTTTTATTTTTATCCTTTGCCATGAATTGGCTTTTCGAAGGCCTTACAGGAAAGCTCACCAAATTTCGCCCATGCAAGTATTTAGAGCAGGCATCCCCAAAGTCGGTCCTCGAGGGCCACTGTCCTGCAGGTTTTAGAGGTTTCCTGCTCCAACACAGCTGATTTTAATTGAAAGCTGATTGACAGGCTGTTGCTGTTGCTCAACTTCAGTCGTCATAATCAGCTGTGCTAAAGCAGAGAAACCTCCAAAACTTGCAGGACAGTGGCCCTCGAGGACCGACTTTGGGGATGCCTGATATAGAGTTTCACAAAAGTCACATAAAACATGCCTCTACGGCGCTCTCTTTAATTTTTCAAAACACCTTCCCCATTAAGGTTACTTTGTTGTAGATACATGAGGTTTTGGTACCCTTGTAGAACTTCCCAAGGCCTACCTGAAAGTCTGTCAACGTCTTTAAGCCAAGTTAAAGAATCAGACCTTCTTTAACATGTTTGCTGTGTCTCCTACATGGATCCATTTGACAAAAAAGACTCAGTTGAAGCTTCCTGTTTATTGTTTTACACGCTACAAACGGCTGTAACTGACCCTGTGATATTTACTATCAGCAGAACCCTGCGCGGGTGAGATGGAGGAAGCGTACAGTGAACTTTATCAGCAGTTTCTTCGTCTCAGGTCACTGTGCCTTAAACAGGCGGCTCTGCTTCATCAGCTAACTACAGCTCTTCACAACCAGCAAGGTGAGTTTATGAACTTCATGCTGAACAGTGTTTCAGTCCCTAAAAGTAACCCGTAAATTAATCTTTTTTTGTCTTTTAATCCAGGTATCTCTGTTACTGAAGCAGAAGTGAGCGACCTGATTTCCTTCCCTCTCCAGTGCTCCCCTGAGATCCCTGCATTTCTGCACGGAAAGCCTCAACCACAAGCCGCTCCCACACAGCCATGTGGAGCCGAGCGCTTCTCCAGAGACGCTGGCTGTTCCTCTGGTGTCCTCGCTGAGGGTATGTCCAAGCTCAGCGTGGACACGACTCGTCAGAGAAAGCAAGACGCAAAGATGGAGATGTTTAACCCGTTCACGTTCAATCTGGAGTCTTCGAAATACCTCGGAGCTTCTTCCAGCGAATCAAAGCCTTCAGAACAAAACAGTCGTGGTGAAAATGGAGCTCAGTTCAAAGCGATGGTGAGTGTCTACTGGTCAAAAATGTGAGCTTGTTTCTTTTTTTGTGATCTTTTTAACTTCTTTCCTCTATTGTTGTATTTTTTCGGCAGATGCCGGTGAAGGATGGAGGGCTACTGACCCTGTCCGGAGCAGGTGTGATGTCTGATGTGGCGCTGCACTCGCACGTCTGCGAGTTCTGTCAAGCCGTTTTTCCCGGCGACTCTACAACAAGAGGGGAATTTTTACGACACCTTTGCACCCACGTTACCTAGACCAAACGCACGCAGTGATATGCAGTTTTTACCTCCAGCTTTTACTTTCATGTCACACATGTTTTAGATCATTAAACAAAATCTAACCTCAGAATGAATCCCTGTGCATAATCGGAAAAGCTGCTTTTAATTGATGATTTCATTTGTTGATATGAAATATTTCAATGTGACAAAAACCAAAAAAATTTGTATTTATGTTATATTTCTTTTTTGACATTTGTCTTGCACTGTGATCGTTCACCTCAGGTCACAAAAACTCAGGGAATCGTTCATTTGTTGCCCTGTTTTGCTACTAAATAATCAGCTGATATTTTTAAATGGATGAAATAAGAGTAGTTTACTTTTTTGCATCTACACAGAAATGAAAACAAAAAACATTTGCAAAGCGTTACATGCATGTAAGAGTTTTTCAGTATCTTACCCAAGGTTTGATTTGCCCTTCAACTTGTGGATGTAAATACATTTGAATGCAAAAAAATCAAAAGTTTTTTCTTAGTGTTTTGTCGGATTATCCCATCATTTAACCAATAAACCCAAATAGCCCGCATTTAAAACAAAGTTCAGCCAAAGGGTTCTTCATTCATCTCCTTCACTTCAAAGTAGCTCCTGGATGGACAGATTAATTTAAGATTTTAGTGTAACAACAATGAAACATCTAGAACTGGTCCTAAAGTTAGAGAGGGGAAAAAAATGCATGTTAAAAGAGTATTACACTTCGTATTTTTGTTGAAGGTAAAAAGGTGATCACCAATCTGCTGCTCCAAGTGAGCATTCAAATGCAGCAGTTCTGATCAGTAAGGGAAACCATTACACTGCAAAAACGATCTAGAAAAAAGTAAAAATATCTTATATTAAATATATTTACTTTTAATCTGAGAAGGTAAATGCGATAATTGCCAATGAATTTTGTATTTTTTCTATTAAAAAAAGATGATTAGATAATATGCACTTGGAATAAGACAATTAAGTTTTTCTTATTTTAAATGTAAATGTCTTGTTCCATTGGCAAAGTCTCACACCTCTTAATTGCAGGAAAAAATGTACTTTTATATTTCAATATTTACCTCTGTAAAACATCTCTGAATGAATCCGTAAAGCTATAGAAATGTGACAAACATTAGCATTGGTGTGAAGCTTTCATCAACGTTTAAAGTGCAGAGTAGTAATCTAAACAAATTGTTTTCAGAGGATGAATTTAAAATCTGCCGTCTCAAATGGTAAAGGCTGGACCTGAACACTGATTTCATCTGATCGTCAGTCGTAGGATCATTCTCCTTTCTTTTCAGTTTGAAACCTAAAGCTTTCTGTCAGATCCTGATCTAAAGGATCGTGGTCAAAACTGATGTTCAAGACAAGATGGGTCCAAATGACCTCAGTCATTTTATTGTTCAGGTGTAAAATTTCGGCAATGCGTGCCAGTAGTCGGTCTGTATATAAACCATTTCGTTTTTTAGAGGCTTAAAAATCGGAGCGTCGTCTCCTTAGAAAATATAGGCTGTTGGAGGGGAAACGTCTATATTTCAAAAATAATCTCTTCAACTTTTACGACTGCTCTAGCTTTCATGTATCTTAACAGTTTTTTAATAAATAAATTAGAATGTCTATATACAGTGGGGCAAAAAAGAATTTAGTCAGCCACCAATAGTGCAAGTTCTCCCACTTAAAAAGATGAGAGAGGCC
>NW_015151349.1:279687-280739 GCF_000732505.1 Cyprinodon variegatus
TCATAAGATGTTAAAATGAAGTCTGGTTGATATTTAAGAATAACATTTATTCATTGCTTACAAAATTATTCAGTTAAATGAGAATTTAAAAAGTGGTCCCAGACAGAGCTGGGATAATAGTGGATTAATATCTATAAATCAATCTGAAGGATTAGTTCTTTACCATCATCAAAGTGATAACATGAGAGAGGATTTCTGTGCATTTCACAGTATTGTACTTAATACTGAATCAACCCAGAAATTAATAAGCGCTTAAGCTTAAAGTCAATAAAGACAAATATTTTTAACCAATACTGTATCAATGAGAACTTTGTGGTCTAAGGAGAAATTAATTTGTTGCAGAGTTTTTGTAATTCAGCCTCATTGAAGGTTTTTAGAGAATAATAAATCTGTACAGGTGATGACTCAAAATTTCAGGGAATTTTTAGCCCAGACTTTGACTCGGCCACTTTTTTACCCAACAAGGGGTGAAATTCTTCTTTATTCTACTGCCTAACCCATGTTTTCTTCAGTTTAAGGTTGGGAACCCATGGCTGGACAGTTTTCTTCAGGATAATTTTAGACATAGTTGAATGCTCCATGAGGTGCTCAAGCAGCAAAAGCAGCTCTTTTCATCATACTGTTCCCTCCGTGTTAGACTACACATTCGATGTTCCTATGCCGACAGTAAAACCTACACTCTCAGACATCTACTTTCCAAAAAGCTCTTTCTACAGGGTTCTTAGGGAACACCAAGATGTTTCTTATTAAATGTCAAACATCTGTTTCCTTTTTTGAGCAGTGATTTTGGGGTTTAAATTCAATTCAGTTTAAATAATTTATATAGCCCCTATTCACAACGCATGTCATCTCAAGGCACTTTACAGAGACAATTCAACCAGATCATCCAGTCACATTGATTTAAAGTTTTCTATGTAAAGAAAACTAGTTGATTGTATCAACTCATTGACTTGAAGTCAATCCCTCACACTAAGCATGCTTGTAGCGACAGTGGAGAGGAAAAACTCCCTTTTAAAAGGAAGAAACCTCCAGCAGAACCAGGCTCAGTGTGA
>NW_015151349.1:282047-288051 GCF_000732505.1 Cyprinodon variegatus
AAAAAACACAATTGCATTGTCTTATTTCAAGTGCCTATGATCTAAATATATCATTTTAAGAGTAAAAATACTCATTCCATTGGCAAACTATCTCATTTACCTACTGAAATTAATGGTAAATACACTTAATTTAAGAAATGTTTACTTATTTCAAGATCGTTTTTCCAGTGCAGTCAGTATTTTGCAGGTTTATACAGTTTAGCACAATTTCTTGCTCAGTTTTTTGGATCCCTAAATTGTTAAAAAGATCTGTAAGTTCAAAAAGAACATTCATTCTCTGCTGACGTAAACTGTCCTTGTGCTGCTTGTCATCAGATCCACTTTCTGCTGCTCCACACTGTTGCAGAGGAAAGAACAGGAGCTAAAGAAAGAAACAAAGATTAAACTCCCTAATTAGCAGCACTGACAGCTGAATGATGGCAGCTTTTTTTTTTTTTGCTGTTGCCAGACTGATTTTATCATAAGATGTTAAAATGAAGTCTGGTTGATATTTAAGAATAACATTTATTCATTGCTTACAAAATCATTCAGTTAAATGAGAATTTAAAAAGTGTAACGAAATTACTTTCGTTACATGACTCCATATGTAATAGAGTGACTTTAGGACCAGTTTCATATAACACAATTTCATACAATATATATAATTAGGGGGTCCCTGCTCCATCTCGCAATCAGTTTGGGGGTCCTTGGCTTTGAAAACGTTGAAGACCCCTGATCTATGTGATTTCTTAACTCTACATGCCTGGCAGCAATTACATGGGGGTAAGGCTTATAAAAGTAGACCAGAAGTCTGTTTACTCACGGTTGTTTCATTTGAAGCTATTTTAAGATCTGTGTAAAAAGAGAGCTCATGTACATGAAAAATGAAATCTAAGGCTTGAAATTCTCTCTACAGAAAAAGCCGTTTCAGGATATTAAACAGGAGTCCGTGGGGAAATATGAATTTCCTCGCAAGTTGTTTTAGAAGAGCGAAGGTGTTTCTGTGTGGATGAGCAATCCTGGCATCCCTACAGGGCCTGTGGTGCTTTGACTTTCTGAACGCCCTGAACTCATTTCGTGGGTACTTACTATTACTCACACAGAAAAAAGCTGACAGTAGTTTAAAAAATCACACAGCAGAATTCAAAGGTTTGCTGTCAAGCCGTTTTGTTGTCCAGTGTCTGCGGATGACATGACCAGCACTACTGAGTCACAGCAGCAACCGACAAGACCATGGGAGAAGTGTTGCTGGATGTGTGACTCAGCTTCTGCTAAGTCTTCCACACATTAGAGTCGCTCTTTGTCAGGAGAATTAAAACACCGATCAAAATCATTAAAGTAACATTTATTATGATATATTAAAATAAATTATTTGTCCTGCAGCATACACAAAGGGATACATAAGCTAGAAAAACAGACTGGTGTAACTGATGCACAGTACGCTACCTCACCGATGGTCTGCAACATTGAAAAGTGATTATGAACATAAATAGGGGAATTAATTTTGAGGGAGTTGCTTTTAAACAACGGCCTCTGAAAACAGAGATAGAATGAAGCAGAGTGATGAAAGTGGTCCCTATGTCTTCCATCAGCCTAACCCTGTAGCAGCATAACTACAGAGGTAATGCAGGATAACCTGAACCTCTGTGTTTTATAAATCTAAGTTGTTAGATATCCTGCCGGCCAAACTGATGATTTGGGGAAAGAAGGGATGTTCAGCAGAACCTTCTGAGCTGATTGGTCAGAGCCACACCTAGTGGCTCCCTATCAAAGTTTGTTGTAGCCAATTAAGGTAAAAAAGGAAAACGACAGATGCCATGAGAAACCACTGTTTTTTTTCCTTTTTTTTTAAATCAACGCTTGTAATGTCCTGTTCCTCTTTATAAGATGAAACTGTAGATTCTGAACAAACAGATGTGACAGCAGCAGCTAAACATACTTACTCCTGCTCTGACCTTTTTGGGTCAGTATCAAACAGTAAGAGAAGGAGCGCTACAAGATGGATCAAGTGTGTTTGTGAATGCACAAATACCACGAGAATTTAGCGTAGCTGCACAAAAGAACAACCCCACAGAAAACATAAGTGTCTTAAAACAGGAACAAAAACAGATAGGGATTGACTTAATTTTTCAAAGATCACTGACATATCTCACAAGCGGCTGTGATAATACTCCATTTCTGAACAATGTTGTGAAAATTTAAAAAAAGAACTTTTTAATGTAGTTTTCAACGCAGTGTTTCAACAACTGTACAGTTTTGTCTTTAGTGGACGACATTAAACCGTAAATAGGACAAAAGCCATTAACAGAGCTCTAGGCGTTGTTTAACAGAAATTATGACTCTGACTCACTAAAGCTTTTCAAAATCCTTTTAACACCATAACGCCTCGCAAAAGTATTCACTCCCATTAAACACTTTCACATTCAAATACTATAAAACTACAAAAAACAAATGAAAAAACTGCAGTGCATTTAATATGATAGACCAACACCATGTAGAGTGCCAGAGTCTAAGGTCCTCTGGGGGAAGGGCTCAGTCTCCTTTTTTCACTATGGAGAGAATTTTGTTCCATTATTGTTGCAAGAAACTACAAAGTAAATTTACTATTTTTTCATATTTTCTTTTCTTCTTTACAAGTTTAACATTTTAGTTTTTCAAATCAAGATGTATAAATTGTATTTTTTACGAATTGCATTTTACAAATCTCATTCTCTTCACTTCAATTCGATTACAAACAGCTGCACACATTGACCAATAAAAATGTTATTGCTAACATCCATGCTGATCAACAGAAATGTGCCTTTCTCCTCCCTTTAAAGGAAAGCCTGCCTACAGAAGTGAAGAGAATGTGATCTGTGCAATTTTAAGAGTCGCATTTTTTAAATTTTGTTTGAAAATTTGAATAAATGTTGAAAACTTTAATTTGGATTAACAAGTTTTTACAGTTTCATTTCTGGATGGCAATTTTTTCAGTTGTCCTCTTTCAAAACATGTTCTTTGCTTGCAACAAAATTCAGTTTTCCTGTGTGATCACAGGATATCATGGACCTTTCTTAGGACATCCTTTCTGATCAAATATACCTTCTGTTGGTATGACACAAAAATAAAACTTAAATAAATGATAAAAAAAAAGATAATCGCAATTATAACATAACAAACTGCTACATGTTTCACAAGTATGAGTATTTTTGCAAGGTATCTGTGTCTTCTGGGTAAGTTTGACTTGAACAATGCCGACCTGCGTTCTAAACAAAGCATCCAGAGGTTTCCTGAGGTGGGGGAGCTCTCGACAATATGCGGTAACCTACAAAAGAAAGGTCGCTGGTAAACGCACATCTCCTCTTCAGTGCTGCTCCAAGTAGAGTCTGTTTCCCAAAGTTGCAGTGCCCCCTGCTGTGTGAGCCATGGTTCATCTGTAGCAGGTGGATCCTCCACCACACAGCGCTACTCACAGTAACATGTAGGTTTTTCCCTGACAGAGGACACTTTTAACAGAGGCAGAACTAAAGCACAACTCTGTTTGGATCTTCATTTACAGCTGATGTGTGTACAGGTGGTGAGGAGTCTCAGATTTACAGTTTGATCCTTGAGTCCTCTCTCTGAGCACTGTTCCCCTGATGGGCCGCAGGTTTCACTTTCCTCTGTGGTTGGAGATGATGGTTGGCTCTTTGGTGACACAAGGGCTACTGCTCCTGCACGCTGCTATTGAGATCTGCCGCTCCACCTTAATGTCAGGGTCTGTGGAGAGACGTGGGTTAGAATATTAGACTAAAAGCAAGCGTTAACTCAAACAGGAAATGACAGGCGTGTAATCGACCACTATAGAGAAATGTTTTTTTAAAGGCCATCTGCAACACCTAAAAGTCTGATCTGCTGCTACTGTAACATTGAAATTACTGGGCTTTATCCGAGCGGGGGCAGCGAAGCAGAGCATAAGGACCATTTAAAGGCGCATAAAACTGGTGTTTAAGGGCTTTGAATGCTAGTTTGGGGGAATTCACCAGGAAACTCTCCCACATGAGCTGAAATCGTCATGGTTTACATGACCGATGCAGGCTGGTAAATAACAAAATGTCCCCAGTCTAGTTGAGACAAGAAGTGATCACAGGGTGAAAAAAGAACAGTGGATACACTAAGCTAAACTTTGTATTTGTTGTATAATTCTAGGTATAGTGGATGAGTTCAAAGAAATGTCTTTTATTTATTTTTTTCTCATTTTATTATTTGAAGCAAAAAGAAAAGCTACCTATTACATGAGTTTCTTCAACTTGTATTTTTTTGCATCAAAACAGCATTTTAAAAAAGCATCTATAACTTTCCTGCACTCTCTAGACTAATACTAAAACCTGTGTTCTGGTCAGAGGTTTTAATCAGTGGTTCCTGGTTATAATGCCTGGTAAAACCTGTAACATCCCTGTAAATGCAGCCCCTATCAGGGTTTTATCAGATTGAGATGAAATATTGTGATGTGTACAAGCACTGTACGACTTCTGATCACAGTTTTTGCCTTCACATTCTCTATTACTTTTAAACATTAACCCTATATTTAAACATTACAGCCTGAATTGACTGAAAATTATATAAAAATAGATATATTTCTCAAATCCTAAATTAAATAGACACTCTTTTTTAAATTTGCAGAAACAGATTTAAATTTAGGTGTGATGCAAATTAGTGACATTAGGCATTACCAGTCATAATTGTAGGTAAATATTCTACTCCCAGGTTTGCAGATTATTTTATTGTTGTGGCTATTGCTAAACAGAGATTTGAAAAGAAATGTCAGAAATTTCTGTAAGCTCTTTTCTGGGTCATCTCAACAATGTCTTGTTCACCCTCCCACCTCTAGATGGTGCCAAAATGCAAAAACATGACAATAGTGGATATCACACTCCGTTCCGTACCGTTTGCATGATCTGTATTATCAGCTTATTTTTCGCTTGTCGCATTCTTGTCGCCATAGAGTTTTATGAAGAAAAGACTATTTTTTCTCTCTCTTTTTTTTTTTTAAAGCACTGAACTACATTCTGTGAAAGGTTAATAATGACTTTCATGATAGAATTAATGCGTGAACATGTTTTCTGTTACATCACTCCTGTGTACTCAATTTGTCCATGAAATGCTTTCCTAACCAAGTAAACACAGCTAATTCTTTTCAGCTTTGGATTTTTATAATAATTGTAGTTATTCTGAGATTTATGTTTGCATCTTATAGCTCTTTTATATAATATTTATATAGTGCATGCTCTAAAGAAAGGCATAGCTAAAATACAGTTAAACACAGTGTTATCATATTTTGCCGGACTGCTTTGAGCATGTCCCATAACGCCAGACAAGCAAACTAACAGAGAATATAAAAAACATCCAATTCTCTCAGAAAAGTGTTTAATAATTTTTACAAATTGTAGTTTAGTATATTTGATGGATAGAGATAAGTACTTTCAGTACCATAATTATATTATTTATAGTGACCTGGGTGAATGTGTGGCTATGGATACACAAATATACTCATGGTATGGATCATGCTTCCAGTACAGATCAGGTAGTGACATTGGAGGCCTCCCTCATAAAGCTTGTCTGATGGCACAAAGAACTTAACAGCTCTAAAGAATTGAAACCACAGTTATATGGTTGGAAAGTCATTTTAACATTTAATAGTGGGACTATTACTAATAGCTGCAGTTTTTGTCGACCCAAAACAGTTTTGAATAGTCAAAAGTAAGAGATATTTAGAATAAAAACATTCACATGGGTCACAATGACATTATGTCTTGTCAAAATAGCATTTTAAGTATCTTACTGATTACATACAGGTATCAGTTGGTTTGCCATACTCCATTTCTCTTACATATGATAACTTTTCCTATTTTGGGTAATCAAATGTCTAGTCTTAATTGTTTCTCTACCTTGTAGCTTGAAAGCATGAAAGAACAGTTGAAAAGCGATGCTTAAAGAAATGTTCTTTTGGACAATTGACTCGAATTTTATGTTTAGGTATGAGTACTGTGAAATAGATTGAGTACAT
>NW_015151349.1:289106-297203 GCF_000732505.1 Cyprinodon variegatus
CTGGGTCATCTCAACAATGTCTTGTTCACCCTCCCACCTCTAGATGGTGCCAAAATGCAAAAACATGACAATAGTGGATATCACACTCCGTTCCGTACCGTTTGCATGATCTGTATTATCAGCTTATTTTTCGCTTGTCGCATTCTTGTCGCCATAGAGTTTTATGAAGAAAAGACTATTTTTTCTCTCTCTTTTTTTTTTTTAAAGCACTGAACTACATTCTGTGAAAGGTTAATAATGACTTTCATGATAGAATTAATGCGTGAACATGTTTTCTGTTACATCACTCCTGTGTACTCAATTTGTCCATGAAATGCTTTCCTAACCAAGTAAACACAGCTAATTCTTTTCAGCTTTGGATTTTTATAATAATTGTAGTTATTCTGAGATTTATGTTTGCATCTTATAGCTCTTTTATATAATATTTATATAGTGCATGCTCTAAAGAAAGGCATAGCTAAAATACAGCTAAACAGTGTTATCATATTTTGCTGGACTGCTTCGAGCATGTCCCATAACGCCAGACAAGCAAACTAACAGAGAATATAAAAAACATCCAATTCTCTCAGAAAAGTGTTTAATAATTTTTACAAATTGTAGTTTAGTATATTTGATGGATAGAGATAAGTACTTTCAGTACCATAATTATATTATTTATAGTGACCTGGGTGAATGTGTGGCTATGGATACACAAATATACTCATGGTATGGATCATGCTTCCAGTACAGATCAGGTAGTGACATTGGAGGCCTCCCTCATAAAGCTTGTCTGATGGCACAAAGAACTTAACAGCTCTAAAGAATTGAAACCACAGTTATATGGTTGGAAAGTCATTTTAACATTTAATAGTGGGACTATTACTAATAGCTGCAGTTTTTGTCGACCCAAAACAGTTCTGAATAGTCAAAAGTAAGAGATATTTAGAATAAAAACATTCACATGGGTCACAATGACATTATGTCTTGTCAAAATAGCATTTTAAGTATCTTACTGATTACATACAGGTATCAGTTGGTTTGCCATACTCCATTTCTCTTACATATGATAACTTTTCCTATTTTGGGTAATCAAATGTCTAGTCTTAATTGTTTCTCTACCTTGTAGCTTGAAAGCATGAAAGAACAGTTGAAAAGCGATGCTTAAAGAAATGTTCTTTTGGACAATTGACTCGAATTTTATGTTTAGGTATGAGTACTGTGAAATAGATTGAGTACATAGCAGACTGGTGAGGAGAATCCAAAACAAAAAACAAAATGGGTATCAGAAGATGGTGTAACAACAGCTCTTTTAGCACCCAAAAAAAGGACAAGTGATCAGGACACATAGCATATTTTATTTTGAAAGGTAAGAGCACTAGGGCTGTGGCTTCAGTTCACCAGACTAGCGCCACGAGGCAATTGCTACGATGTGGGAGGTCTTCCTGTCTCCAGAAGCAGCGTAGAGTGATTACCTAGTTGTATTCTCAAATGGATTCTAATATTTAGATCAGTGGTTAGCACACTAGTCGCCAAATGTTTATTAGAATCTTGTACATTAGGATAAAATTTTTGGAAACCTACAAAAAGGCAGAGACTGGAAATTATTAAAGATAGATACTGGGTTTAACTTCATTAAACCTTCCTGTGTACAAATTAAACTCTTGCTCTCTCCAAGCCTAAACATGAAGATACGTAAACTTTTTTTGATTTAGCAACCGTTAGAAATGGTGCTTTCACTGAATACAAAAAGATATGACTTATTCCTGGACGGGGCCGCCTTTTAGAGTTGCGTTTTGTATCTCTGCTTCTGTCTCCTTGAACCCCAGTCGGCCTCGGCAGATGGCCGCTCACACTGAGCCTGGTTCTGCTGGAGGTTTCTTCCTATTAAAAGGGAGTTTTTCCTCTCCACTGTCGCTACAAGCATGCTTAGTGTGAGGGATTGGCTTAGAGTCAATGAGTCGATGCAATCAACTGGTTTTCCTTAGATTTAAAACTTTGTATCAATCTGACTGTATGATCTGGTGAACTGTAAAGTGCCTTAGAATGACATGTTGTGAATTGGCGCTATAGAAATAAACTGAATTGAATTGACTGTTTATTTCTCCTACTCTCTGGTTGCAGATCAGGGTCTATCAAGCTAAAATAAACCAATAATTTCTGCCCCAGATGGTCTCCATTTTCATATTTTTTGTTGTAATATAACAACAAGAAAGAATATGTCATTTTTGTACCTCTTTTAACACATATATACTTTTAAGTTTATTTCAATATTGTATAGTTGGTAAACTTATAATAGCACAACTTATGAAAAAATCAACAGACAAAAACAACCCAGCAAAGATAGTATTATCAGTTGATACTCTGTGACATTCTGTGACAGTGGAAAATAGGTTACAGCTGAACGGTGACGTTAAGAGGAAGTGGGAGAAAGTTGAGATTAATGAGCATGAGGGGAAACTTGAATGAATGAGAGATAAGCAAACAGAGCCTCTACACAATAAGGCAGATTGATGCTAGAGATGAAACATATGTCATGTTTTATTATTTCCGCAGTCCTTTTTGTATATGGAGAGGATGTATGAAAAAAAAAAAAACTCCATGCCATTTCCCTGCCCACAGGTTTTATTTTTGTACGCTGTCGCTTGGTGAGTCAATGCAACGCCCCTCCAATTACCTCCCACTCCATCGCCCCCACGCCCCATCCATCCCGCCCTGCAACCCACGCGCCTAACACACTCTGACGTCAGTCACTGCTAAAGCAGGGAGGGGGGTCCGGCTCTGTCGCCCACAGAGTACTTCCTATCCCCCCTCCCTCCCTCCCTCCCTCCTTCCCCGCCTCCTCATGTCTTTGCTGGCTTCCTTCTCCTTTGCTTAATCTCTTCAGCTGACGATCACAGCCCAGAACAACTAACTCTCCCCAAACCACTTACTTTTTGCCCGTGATGCATCACAAAACTAACAAGGTATCAAAGAACTGCAACGTTCTCTCCCCCTTTTTTTCTGTCTCCCTCCCTCCTTTGCCCTCCTTCTCACACTACCCCTCTCCACCGCCTTCTGTTTCCCCTTTCTAACTTCTCTCCTTTCTAATCTGCACTCTGACGGAGTTCAGCTGCAAGCAGAAGGAGGCGTCGCCTCAGAGAGATTGTGACTCACAGGGGTTCAAACTGTAGGGCTACGAAGTACTGATTGTTACTGGAGGTTAGGGAGTCACTATCACGCTTTTCAGCTCCAGCATCGACTTATTGCCATTTGAAAAGGATAGTTCAAAATTTTTAAAGGAAGGTTTCCTCATGAAGTCATGAGCAATCATTTTCTTACCTGCAGTAGATAACATCCTCATTTGCATTAAATTCACATTAGTTGAACCTGCAGAGGGAGGCCAACAGCTCATCTAAGAGGTTCCAAGACCAAAGCAGAACGTGATTAATGGGTAACTTCCATGAATTTTAAAAGCTGCCGTGCTCATATTTACAGAAAATGTTATTTTTAGAAAGGATTTGAAGATATGGGATGCTGTAGGGATTATGGTTGGTCTGTGTTTAACACACTGAAAGCTAATCATATAAAGCAGTTCCAAACAGAGGAGAAAAACATTATAATGGTGCTTTCATTTTGTATTAAGAGTCCGAGTCAAACCAGAGGATTTTGCTAATTCTTTTAGTGCTAACCACTGTTAGCATTACAAATTCATTTTAGTTCTGTGCTTTAACATTTAAGGTTTATTTTCACAAAGAGATGTCATCAGAACTATGTACGTATAGCACTGGGAGATTAATCTATTCAATTGATTAATCTTTTTTCTAATTTAGTAATAAAAGTTAAAGTTTTTTCAATTTTGGTTCCATCCATGCACTCTTTGCGCTTCCAAAGCTCGGAGAAGGGGTGTAAGAACAAAATAGATTCTACTAAATACGTAATGAGACCTGTAAGCATTTAATCAAAATATGTCCAAATGAATCTTAAATGTAAAAAATATTTATAGGCAAACACCCATGTCATTGTTTTACTTTTTTGTAACACTTAAACCTCCAGCCACTAGTTGGCAGCGCGCAATTAAAAAACTTTAAATATATCACCTTTGTTAATACATCAGGATCTATTGGATAAATCGTATCGTGACACATGTATCATGATATGTATGGTATTCCCGAATTATTGTCAATTTAGGGAGCGGCATGCACAGTGAGATATTTTCAATCATTGTACTCGGCTGCAGCTCAAACTATACAATGTAACCGCAGGGTTTAAAGGTTCACATCTCACGATTTTTGGTCTTAGACTGTGCAGCCCGATGCTCTGATGCGATCTACCTGCTCAAACTGTACATCTATAAGCCACACGTCGAACTCAGCGCTGAGAGATGGCACCGGTCGGACTTGTCCGCCTGGAAGAAGAAGAACTCCCTTTTTTGCACATGCGCCAAGCATGAGGTCCTGGAAAATCAACACGTAGCTCTGCTTCAACAGCAGGATTCGTCCATGAACACCTCATGATGGCCAAACATGTTTGATTTTTTTCTCGACCTTACGATTCCTGATCGGGATGTGATTGTGAGAGGCTAACCGTCCCTTGTTACCCCCTGTATAAAGATAGTTTATATCAACACATTTTACTGAGTTTTATATCCACAGCTGTCACACTGAGGTGAGTTAAAAACTCTGACTTATGTGCATGTGTTAGTCTTGTTTCCCACAAAATATTTCAAACGATCTTGTTTGAGTAAAGAAAAAACAATCCACATATATACAAACATGAGGAGGAATATGGGATTTAATTGACACTTTTTGTTTTAATGTGCTCCTAGTTTAAATAGGGCTTGCATATCAGGATAAAATATGTGGATTTAAAAGGCTTATTTATAGAGTACATTACTTACTGCCACAATGGCCCAATCTAATTTTATCTTGCATACCATCAACACTGAGAAGAAACTTTCCCCTCTGTTTTACAGCCCATTAGATGTAAATTTATTAGAAAATATTAAAGGCCAATGGTTTTGTTTTCCTTTTCAATCAAGATTTGTTAAAATGGCACAGCGTGGCATAAGATCAAGATCAACTGTATTATATGTTGGTTTAGGGTTGCAAACTCCGTGAAATTACATGAATTTCACAGCAAATTTTAAAAGGTCCTACAAACTCAAAAATTAGAATAGCAAACACACACAAGAACAATACACAAACACCACAAAGAAACACCACAAAGGGAAAGATGCTGCAAATAGCAATAAGACTGCAAGTTTAAAAAAAACTGCAATTAGTGAAAATAAAAGAGTGTGAAAGTTTGAACATAGTGCAAAAACAAAACCAGCTGCAAATACATAAAGGATGCTAACACAAACACAAAATCCACATGCAAAAGAAAAATAATACAAGTTAAGAAAAGCTCCAAACTATTGCTGCTTGATAGAAGTCCCTCAGACCACTAGGGGGAGGCTACCGTTAATGTGTGACCAGACCTTTAGTAAAAGCATGAACAAGATCCTAATGGGGATAAAGACTGTGTCGGATCGTCCGCCCTAACCCCTAATCCCTCAATCACTTTATAGAGCAGGGACTATATTAGTGGACTTTATAGTGAACTCAGTTAACTGTCCGTTTGGACATATTATTACTACTTTTCGCTCCCCGTTGGTCACGTAACTGTCTCCCTGCACTGTGCTTCCACCATCTTTGTTATTTGTTGGCCGCTGTTACTATTAATCCTATAGGAGAACGTAGCATTAGGCATAGCGGAATATATTTGTTCTTCTATTGACCATGGATGATCATCACTTTTCAAAGTGCATTGTGGGAAATTTCGAGTCCCCCTCTATTTCATACACTACACGTCGCACTATATAGTGCCCTATATGGTTATTAGGGTGGACATTGCGGACACAGCCTCAGTTAAATGAGCATTTGGACAGATGATCACTTCTTTCTGCTCCCTGTTGGTTACGTGACTCTGGCTCCCTGCACGGTGCCTGCGCCATCTTTGGTCCTTCTCGCCCTCCAAACAAATCCCATGATGCTTTGTGAGAAGAGCTCTTGCAAAGTATTCTGGGATATATCTGCTCATCTAGTGACCACGGACAATCACTACTTTTCAAGGTTCATTGTGGGAAATTTTGTGTCCACTACTTTTTCATCCACTAGACATTCGGACACTCATATAAAATGGAGTAACCCCTATATAGTGATCTATATGAGTTAGGGCAGATTTTCGGAAACGGGCAAAGTTATAAAAAGAGATTCAAAGGAAAACTTATCATTGCTTTCTTTCCTCTAGACTTTGTCTAGATTGTATTCTATTTATGTTATTTCTAAGGGATTAATGTCAGCTTTTTGCCTCCATATGAGTAAACGATCGTCTCCCTCTAGTGGTCTGGAGCACTTTCATTATGTGGTGCCAGTTTGCAACATTTTTTAGACCAGAAGTATGTTTTTGTTGGAAGATAACTGGCAATACTTTGCTTTATAATTAATGATCAGCGGCTTCTTTGTAAATGATAACCGAATAAGGGCTGCTTAAGTGTTCGGAAAAATCAATTAATAGCATAAACTACTGTGACCTTTTTTTAAAATCTTATTTTAATAAAAGGAAAAAATATATATAAAGACCTCTTAACCCACCAGGAACCGATTTAATGCGTAATTAAATAAAAGATTTCTGAAGTTGAGAGGACCGGAGCAACCAGCAGAGCTCCGAGGCTAACGGCAGCCGAGGCTAACGGCAGCCAGGGCTAACGTTAGCCCGTGTGCAGCAGCCCTCTCTCGGCATAGTCGTGTGTGAAGAACTGCTGGCTCTGATGGCGATATTTTTTGTTTTATTTGGCAAAATGTTCATTTGATTTGTGTTTATCTGACTGTGTTCATTATTATTCCCCCACTAAATGAAAAAAGGATTCATTTATTATTATCTAGAAGGTATTGATAACAGGAAGTGAAATGCAGCTCTAGACGAGCCGGGAATGTGGTGTCACGAGTACGCTTCTTTTCCAATTGACCCAGATCTATGCTGCGTGCTCGCGCTCTCACCAAGTCCAGACTCTCCTGTGTTCTTGCCAAGACCGGACTTCACGAGGACACGAGTACGGACTCGCGATCTCGTGAATTGAGAAACGGCTACAGACGTCCATCCCCGTGAACACTGGCACAGAACTCGATGGGAAAGGAAATTATTCTTATTTCTTATTTCAACCGTTGTGTATATAATTTGCTACATATGAATCAAGATGCTATGACCGAAAAAAATTTGATTGACTGTTCAGGCTAACGTATGACTTACAGGCCTGCAGAAGATAACGAACAAAAAAAACACAGATTTTAAGACAGGATTTTTTTTCAAAATAGAAATCTTCTAAATTTTGGGACAATATCTTCTTATTAAGAGTACATTTATATACATGTTTAAGCCAGAATGATTTGACATTTAAATATGATTTCCTTACGACTTTAAGTATTTCTCACCTACAAATTAGTAGAATTTTTTGTGAATCACATCCATCTATGTGATGCATGAATATAGGAAAACCTGAAGGCTTATTGTAGTTAGCAGGAACCCAACATTCCCAAAGTTTTTCTTTTGCCTTCTTTGGAATCTTTGCAAGTTTTTTTATTTGAATCTATTTTGAAGCACACAGTGCAGGTATGGGAGGCTCTGAAAAGTCACCTGCTGTGTGAGTTCCCTCTGGTCCCAGGCTGAGCTTCCCCGCCCGATCATGTGACACCATCCGAGCCAATCGCAGGCCTTCGTCCATTAGAGTCTGCTGTATTAGGTGGCGGCTCCAGCTGGCAGGGTTCCAGGCGTCACCGTGGGGACGGGGTGATGGAGACTGGTTGCACTGGGAGCTGGAGTCTAAACAGAGCAAACAGAGCTGAGTTCACTCTGTTTCTTTTAAGAAATATATATATATTTTATTTCTAATAATATATAAATGTGACGCGCTACCATGTGATACGCAATCAACGCTTTCTGCAGACAAGCTGTCTTCATCTGCTCTCTGAGTCGCTCCTTCAAATCCCTCCACTCCGAGAAGCGATGACTCAGACACAATGACCTTAAACACAAAATACAAGGCTGCTCATGAAACACTTCAAACCACCAGAACAAATGAGCTCTAATAATAAGTGGAAA
>NW_015151349.1:298218-299340 GCF_000732505.1 Cyprinodon variegatus
ACTGCCTTTGAGCTTCTCACATACATAGATCAATGGCCCAGGAAAAACTAAAGGGCTGGTTATATTCTAGCAGCAGTGTGCCGCAGTGAGATTGTCGCAGATATTTTTTATTTATGCCCAATATTGAAGCGTGGTCTGTGCTATGTTATTCAGCTTCTTTGTGAAATCAGACATTTTTTTCTTTTTAGATATAGGCACACAAAAAAGTTCTTCTCCATCTGTAAAGGTTAAGTTCTGGAAGAGTGAAAGTTGAACATATGACTAAAAAGGTCTGCTGAGGTTGAAATGTGGTTTAGGTGTTTGGGGTTGATCAAATGTGCTAACCAAGTCTGGCTTTCAACATCAGAGACCTACTTCTATGTATTTATGGATGCTGCATAAAGATAATGACTCATAAAGTGTCGGAATCTACAACAAAGGTGTCACCGGGTGTCGATTCCTTGCATGGTAGGCATTGATAGATGTGTAGATGAGCGTTGGTCAGAGACTGCACGGCGTGCACTGATCTCACCTTGCGTTTTTCAATGTGGAGGTGTAGGCACATTTCCTGGCCACCTGTCGAGCCAGAGAGAAGAGCTCCACCCGTCTGAGCAGGAGAGCGTTGTCTCTTATGCAGAACTGGGCAGCAGCTTCATTGATGATCAGCTAGAGAAGGGGGGAAAAAAAGATCACAGTGAATGAAAAGTCTGAAGAATGCTTTGAAACAGGCATTCATGCAGGATAAATGCTGCCCCTCTTTGTGTGACTTTACCTCATGGTGTGTGAGCTGCTTGCCCTCTCTCCTCTTGGAGTCAAAGCGACCATAAATCAGGCTGTATTTTCGGATCTCCTCCTCCTTGTTTGGGTCCTGGGAGCCCATTCTGAAGATGTGACCGACGGTTTTCGCTATTTTCTTGTTCATCCGTAGCAGAGTCTTCACCTCTGCAGGGTCTGATCTGGGCAAGGTTCTGTAGAGTCTGTCCACGCTCTCCACCACGGCCCTGGCCGTTTCCTCGTCCAGCTGCCCCCCTGGCCAGGCTGAGAGGGGTGCCAGGGCGAAGGAGGCGGAGGGCACCGGAGACGTGGAGGGACCCGGAGGACCTGCTGACAGCAGAGGGGGGCAGCTGGAGGAGGAAACGGCCA
>NW_015151349.1:300164-301944 GCF_000732505.1 Cyprinodon variegatus
AGTAGAATATTCAAAACATTTTCATTTTATATACATTAACAATTACTTGACAACAAAAACACTGTGGTTAATTATGCACATCAATATACCAACATTAGAGATGATTAGTACAGAATTCATGCTCTTTCAGAACTAGATTTTGTGTTATATGCCGTAAAGAGAAAGTTATGTGTCACTGCAAGTCATCTAAGAATCTTCATTGAAATCATAGATACTGTAAATAACAATTTTAATAAAAACCTATTATCAATTTATGCAGATATTAGTACTTGTATCAATTTAATGCTGAATGATATTGATAAAAGTAGGTAAGTAATGAGGATGTAAAAGATGTTCGCTCCAGAAGTCAAACCTGAAAGAATTTTATCCACTATACCGTTTATCTAGACGGATGTTATGCATCTATTTGTTAGCAAAGGCTGTAAGAAACTATAGTTTGTCTTTATTTAGAAATATGGACGTTGTGTGGTTCCTGTTGGAACAGTGTAGATTGACCCTGAGGTTCTGGTGCCTGACCTATTTTGGCAGACAGGCACCAGAACATTTACATTGGTTATTGCCTGGACACCCTTATAAAAATTTCTGGTTATGCCTCTGACTTGAAATAATACAATGCAATTGTGTTTTCTCATTTTAAATATAAATTGTCTTGTTCCATTGGCAAAATGTCTCTTTTACCTCCTCAATCCGAGAAAATATGCACTTACTAAGAAAAATGACTTCATTTTTTCCTATGTAAGACATTTAAATGACTCTGGCAACTGTTTAAAAGAAGCTTTTCTGTTGCCCTCTAGAAGTTTTGGAAGTATTACTCAAAAACATGCAGCTCTGCATTTTCCCCTCTCCTTTGCCAACAGTAAATCTTTGTAGAAAGGATTTTTGAAAGGATTTTTTTCTTACCTTTCCAGGTCCTTTGTGAGGATCTGTGCTGCGCAAACCGGGGATATAGTCTCTCTAATGTCGCGTCTCTGAAGGTCCCGGAGCAGAATTGACAAAGAAAGCAAAGCAGGCGTGTTTTGAGACAGAATAAGCCGGAGGACACCCTGCTCAGCGTCACATCCTCACTTCTCTCTGAAAGCGGCGCAGATCTGCCGTAGTAAATCCCCTGTGCGTATCTCTCCTCGGCTGATATCACTGGCAGAAACCCTCCTCCGGCGCAGCGCATTGGTTTGCTGTCTGTGTGGGCTGGAGAATGACGGGGGCGGACTGCAGCACGCCATCTGACCGAAAAAGAGCCTTCCTCTCCCGGTAGAGAGGCGGCTTTTAAATTGGAGGTGTGGGTGGAGGTATAGTGGGGGCTTCAAATTAACCCTCATGCGTCTTTAAGACTCTGCTCCTTCATGCAGAGGCTTTGGGGGATTCCCACAGTTTTATCGTGTCAATCTAAACTAAAGGTTTCAGCCTTTAAATGGTCAGGGAGTTTATATAAATATAGTTTAAAGAAACTCCACTGTGTTTATCCTGGATTTATAAAGAGCTTCTAATGGCAGCCAGAGGCGTAGCCAGAACATTTTAAAAAGGGTGGCCACACAATAACCAAGAGGATAGGAACCAGATCAGGGTCAATCTGTTCCAACAGGTAAATAAAGGAGCAAAACATCCTTATTTTCTAAATAAAGACAAACTAACAAATAGACGCATATATTTAAACATCCATGCTGTTGTTTTGAGTTCTGGGTCAAACATCTTATTCATTGTCATTACTGACATACTTTTATTATTAAATTAATATTTGCATGTACTAATATCTACATTAAATGGATTATTTATTATTAAAGTA
>NW_015151349.1:303082-307139 GCF_000732505.1 Cyprinodon variegatus
CGTCTTTACGGCAAACGTTTTGGAAAATATCAGCGTTTCGTGTTCGTTTTGACTTCGTGTGGACGGGGCCTAAGGCAAAAAAAATTGTGGGGGCTGGCCACAGGGGGTGGCCAATAATTGGCTAAGGTGGGCCATGGCCCCAAAATTGTTACATTTAGGGAAAATTATAGCCTAAAATCAAACAAAATCAGAAAAGTTTGTCCTGTGCTTGTATTCAGTTATATAAAGTAATATTGCTACATTATTATTGAAAGCAAGGAAACAGACTTTTGAATCAATATTTCGCGAAAAAACATGCAATGAAACTTAGAAAAAATTATTGTGTAACTTTCTTACTTTCTCTGGTTTTATTTTTTCAGATATTTTTTTTTTAAACTTGTTTTTCATTTTTTTCCCCCGTTTTTTTTCTTTATATTGTACGACGGAGTATTATGGCCAGGCTAGAGATTTTTTTCCTTCTATTTCGAGAATAAAGTCGTGAAATTATGAGAATAATGTCGCAATGACAATAGTCCTAAAATTACTAGAACAAAGTCATAACATTATGAGAATAAAGTAATAAATTACAAGAATAAAGTTGTAAAATTATGAGAATAAAGTTTTAAATTTAGTGTTGCACCGATGCCATTTTTTGGCCCTGACAGCGATACCCGGCTGTGCAGTATTGGCCGATACCGATACCATACCAACACCATCTATTGTAAGGAAACATATTGTTTTCACCTAAGAAATAAAAAATCAGACAGCTTATGTCATAATATACAAGATTTCGTAATTGGGCTTAAAGCAAACAGTTTACTATTGTTTATTATTGTTAATTTAGAAAAACATGTTCTTTGCCTGTAACAACAATGGAACAAAAGTCGCTCATACACTGCATACTTCTTAAACTTAAAATATCACCTTTTATTCCATTGGACAGTTTCTGCACAGCTTCTCTGTGTTGTTCTTTCGATTAAAATCACAATAAAATATATCCTGATTTCTCATAGTTGTGACACAGAAAATGGTAAAGTAGCAAATATTACTTTTAAAAAGCTCTGCCTGTCACCATAAAGCTAAGGTGTATATGCAGAATTATAAATTGCCTCTTGTATGCTGAATTTGGTGCAACTCTTCACATGCCCCACTGGGAAATTCCCCGGTCATTTTTATCTGCTGTTTATTTTTTATTTACATTATTTTTATATCTACTAACAGCATGTGTCTTCTCATAAAGCATTGGTTCAAATCTAAGGAAAACCAGCTGATTCCATCCAGTTATCGACTTTACAGGATTTGTTGCTCTTGGATTAGCATAGTAGATATTCACTTACATTTTCTAGTTAACTCTTCAGCAATCCCTAACACCAAGCATGCATGCAGACACAGTGGAGAGGAAAAAAATCGTTTTTAACAGGAAGAAACCTCCAGCAGAACTGGAACCAGGCCCAGTGTGAGCGGTCCACTGCTGAGACTGACTGGGGTTCAAGGAGATAGAAGCAGACATACAAAAGGAACATAGAAAGAATGACATATTAATACTTTCTGTGTTAGAAATGTAACAGTAAACCAGTTCCACAGATGGCTCTGTCTTGCAAAGAAACATTTAAACAGATGAGCTATGAGCCACTGGTCAACGGGATGAAGAAGAGCACATCTCGTTAGTCACAGTAAAAGCTGAGCCCATAGCTATGTCTAAGAGAAAAACAGGATTAAAAACTAGAAAATATTCCCTACTGGGTGGTGTCACTGCTAAGCAGGACCAGATGAAGGATCAGAAAAAGCAGAGAAAACATACATTTAGGGTTGAACAAACAAATACTAAATTCCAGATAGAATGAAGCACAATGATGTAAAGTGGTCCCTATGTCCTCCGGAAGTCTAAGCCTATAACAGCATAACTATAGAGATAACTATAAGCTTTATCAAAAAGGAAAGTTTTAAACCTTGCCTTAAAAATAGACATTGTATGACTCATAGACCAAAACTGGTAGTTGGTTCCACAGGGGAAGAGCCTAATAAGTAAAGGATCTCGCACCTCACATTTTACTTTTAGAAATTCTAGGAACCACAAGTCAACCTGCAGATTGAAAGCAAAGTGCTCAGTTAGGAACATAGGGGAGGATCAGATTGTTGATATAAGAAGGAGCTTGGTTATTGAGGGCTTTATATGCGAGAAGGCGAATTTAAAATGCTATTCGGAATTTAACAGGGAGTCAATGAAGGAAAGCTAAAATGAGAGAAAAATTAAATCTCTTTTTTTATTTTCATTAGAACTCTGGCTACAGAATTTTGGATCAGCTGAAGGCTTTTAACACAATTTACGGTCTTCCTGATAAGAAAGAATTACAATAGTCCAGCCTTAATATAACAAAATATAACAAAAATGGGGGGATTGGCAGCCTAGTGGCATAGAGCTTGGAATCCTGAGGGTCTGAGTTCGAGTCCCACTCCCCGGGTGCCACACAACTGCGGCCCACTGCTCCCTTAAGGGATGGGTTAAATGCAAAGAGTTCATTTCGTAGCTCTGTACTTGTGACAGTGTAATGACAATAAAAGCTGGGGAAAAAAAGCATAATTTCTGGGCAAGATCTTTCGAATTTTGCACTTTTCCAAAGATAAAAGGTGGAAAAATAATTTGATGCATCAAAATTCAGATTAAACAAAAGTTTATCCAAACAGTTGATGATTGTTTGACATGACAAAACTAAATTTAGACCTTGGCTGGCTATAATTTTAACAGAAATTCTAGCCAGTCAAGATGTCTGAATACAAGCGTCTTGAGCTGTAGCAGTTCTCTCCGCTGAACGCCAGGTGGCAGCAGCGCCCCACGGATAGCTGCCTAACGTCCCCAAGCACCACAGAAGCAACTGGAGGAGGAAAAGAAACAGTTGGCTCTCTGTTAACAAACAAGGTTACACATTCATCTTAAAGGTATGTTAATTGACGCTCAGCTTTCTTTGATGAAAACGGATGCCTTATTCTGCCAGTTGCAATGCTCCATTTCTCTTTTTAAGCTCGTCCTAGCTGACAGGAAGTAGAAAGAGGCGCTAATAATAGCAGGTTTTACTTAGTATCACTGGCTAAGAGTTAGCTTTTGGCGACCTAGAGGCGTCCAGACTTAATACTTTTAACGTTTCATCATTTTTCTTTTCTTTTAGTGAAGTTTAGTTTAGTGAAAACAGTTCAAAACTGGAGACAGAATGAGCTAATGTTAGCCATATATTTCCCACTGCTACCTCATGCTAACACGCTGTCTGCTTGCTAGAATTCGTCATCTCAAGGAAAACATCTGGAGCTTTTAATAGGACTGACAGCCTGGGTTGCTGTCAGAGGACTATATCAGCTCCTGAACGGCTTGTTTTAGACATGATCTATATTTATATATTCATTTTTACTGCCTTAGTCAATTGAGATTATTTATTTTTACCTTTTATTACATGTTTACATGTTAGAATAGAGCAGAAATGTCATTTAATGTTCCTCAGTTAAACCAGATAAATAAAATCTTGCACCAGGGTTAAAAACAAACAATAAGAGGGTTTCACAGTAAGGCGATTGATTTCTAACTTACTATAGAGTTATTAAAAAAGTTTACATGAACATTTGGGTGGGTGAATTAAAAACAAATGCATGTAAAAGCGAAGCTTAGTAGCCTTTTAAGTGTGTTAACCTCAACGGCATGGCAATTTAATAATAATCAAAGTGTCTTTTATTGATTTTCCATATTCAAATGTAGAGCCCTAGAAATAGAATAGTGTAGAACGTGATAAAGTTAAAATTGATAGGTATAATTATGTTATTGGGCAACGTTTATTTGATTTATTATTGAGTTAGTAAAATTCATTTGGTTTATGACAAAATATGTGCTCAAACTACTTTCTTTTTATTTTTTTATTTGTATTTCACACATTTCTGTCATGATAATACCCCTTTAAAGGAATAGTACACCCAAAACATGATTAGCCTTCATTTTCTACAACACTCTGGAGTACTTTTTTGATATCTCAAATGCATCCGGAGATCTGGGAGGCTTCTTGCTGTCTGCTGACATTCAAATAATGGAGGTCTATGG
>NW_015151349.1:308819-312512 GCF_000732505.1 Cyprinodon variegatus
ACAAACAAAAGCATCCTGGATTCCAGCGTATCTGTAAGAACATAAACATTTAAGCGCGTCACAAATAGGGCAAGAAAGGAGGACCCGACCCGAACTCTCAGCGGCCTAAAGGATCTTTAAGGAAGCCGCTATAAACGGCGTGGCAATTAAAGTCAGTCATTCAGTATAGAAAGTAGCCAAAATGTATTTTTATAACCGCCGTTGCTATGTTATGGATTTTTGACGTTTCTACACTTGAAAAATAAATGCAGCAATAAAGATGTCCGTTTTACAGATTGGTATCTTGTACAACAACCTTTAGACGGTAATAAAATGCAATGAAAAAAGCTTTCCGAGCTATGTTGTATTGATCTGTCATTTAAGATCACTATGAAGCTAGACTGAAGTATGTTGATAGTGGGAATCCTAATCATCTTTGGTGAAATATCTATTTTCTTAATATTTCACTGAATAATTAAAAGAGGAAACATCACTTTCAACATACTTGCACAGTAATCTATCCTTATTAGTTGGAAAACAGGTTAACTGATGCAGTAAGATACTACTGTACTCGTTTCCTTTTTGTTTTCAGGTGACCTCCATGATGTGAGCTGTCTTTAAAAGCACTTTGACACCTGAGCTGCTGTGAGGAACCACGGTTTCACCTTTTGATATGACGGGAAACTGCAGCAGATCATGGACGTAGGTAAATTCCCCTCGTTACTCTGACAGCTGTAGGCAACATGGAGAAGGAAGTGACTGAGAAAGAGATGGACGAGGAGAAGGTTTGTGATGCGGATTTTGACCCGGAGGCCAGTTTTTATCCACAGCGGAGCGGAGAGACTGATGGGCTCACGCAGGAGATCACTATGGCCCGCCTCAGATCTCAGGAAACACAAGTTATTGACTGTAGAGCTGGTGAGGCAGAGTCATGTGAATCCACCGAGGCTAAAGAGGACATGGAGGAAGTTTCAGAGGGGTTTGAACATAACTTGGATAATGAGAACCCGCAGGTAATAAATCAAGAAGAGGATGAAGCTGCAAAGGAGCAACAGATGAACGGAGAGTCCGGCTGGAGGGCGCTTGGGGCCGGACGGAGGTGCAGGTTGAGGAGCAGTGGCTCTTTGTTCGAGCAGAGCGGTCAGGGTGCGTTTTCCTCCTTTCAGAAAGGCAGCATCCCGTCCGGCGGTAGTCGGCACAAGCAGACTCGCAGACGCAACCATCACCACCATCAGCAGGGCCGGGGTCGCCGACGGACGGGGAGACAACTTTTCTTGGCCTTTAGAGAGATGCTGTCGGAGTCTTTGAGTGTCTGGTGCATCTCATGCGTTCACATGCTGATTGAGATTATTGTGACTTTAACCCACAACTGCGGAGTCGCCGTGGAAACCGGAGTTTTGAAACTTCACAACTTTGGGAAGCGGATTCTCGTTAAGATCACCGATCTACACGGCATGAGAGCAGATGTTGGTCGGATTTTGAAATGGATGAGATGCACAGGAAGCCACCTTGTGGAAAAAACTGTGAGGACTCTGAAGTGGTCGAAGGCGGCCGTCTCCTCTTGTTTCAGACTTTTTTGTGCTTTAGTTGTTTTAAGCTTCCAGTGGGCAAAGGGGATGCTGCTGCGTGTCGGTGGTGAGAGGGCTAAACGCTGTTGGACAGCTTTTCTAGAATCGCGGCTGTGGAAAAGGCTGGCGTCCACACTGGAGAGAGTCCGAAGCTGGTTCACGAAGTATCGCAGCGCTCCGTCGTCACCCGAGTCACCTGGCAGAGCGGGAAGAGGGGAGCCAAGTCAGGAGCTGGAGCGACTGCTGGCGTTGGCCGAGGTGCCAGAAGGGGAGCTCGACCCCTTCACGGTGCTTGGAGTGGAGGTCCACGCCACTGAGACGGAGCTGAAGAAGGCCTACAGACAGCTGGCTGTCCAGGTCTGTGCCGTCCACTAATGTGGGAGGATTCTCTGCAGAGTGGCAGCCTGCGTTTTAATTCCCTACATTTCTGTGCTTGTAGGTCCATCCAGACAAGAACAAACATCCGAGAGCTGGAGAGGCATTCAAAGTTCTGAGGGCAGCCTGGGATATCGTCAGCAATCCTGAGACACGACGGGAGTATGAGCTGTGAGTGGAACACATCAGATGGCTGAGGAACTATACACAAAAAGATCCTTCCAAAACTTAGCTTTTATTTGCTTAAATGATGTGTTCATTTAAGTTTTTTTTGTTTTGTTTTTTTTTTTTATTCTAAGGAGCCTCCAAATTTAGTTCAAATTAAAAACTGTTTTAAAAAAAACTTGATTTTCATATGCAGATATATATTTTCCTCAAAAAAATAGCCTCCTAATTTTTTTTTCCTTCTTACTCTGAAGCTAAACAGAAATATTTGATTTCAAAACCTCAGAGTTGGATCTAAAAAAAAAACGTTTAAAAAATAAAATTTAAGAAATCAGACAACCAAATGAAAACACAAATCCTAAGAAAAGAGCAAAGTGAGAGTAATTTTAATAAAATCAAAACAAAAAAACCCGTAAAGTTTCATTTCTGGATTAGTTTTTTTTTCTTCTGTTTGTTCTTTTGTTGCAACAATAATGGCACAAATTTCCCTCCATAAAGATGATCAGTTTCCAACCTCATGAGGTCATTTTTCAAAGCTTTCCAACAGACGCTGCACTTGCAGACGTCGATCTGCAGAACTTAAGCACATTTAAATTTTTTATAAGTTGAATTATTCTCTTCCTGCATTGAGGGTAAAACTCTAGCAGTAGAAAAAAGCAAACAGCTTGTAGATCTGCTACCAAAATGATAGAAAATGGTGAATCTTGATTCAGTGTGTGATCTCAGAGTGATCCCCAATCACAAGTCAGTTCTTTCACTCGCAGAAAGCGCATGGCAGCAACCGAGCTTTCCAAGTCCATGAACGAGTTTCTCACCAAGCTGCAGGATGACCTGAAGGAAGCCATGAACACCATGATGTGCACTAAGTGTGAAGGCAAGCACAAGTACGTCGACACGCACCTGACGGCATCATTGCGGCCTGGTTGTATAAACCTCGCCTCCTTAAACACGCAGCGCTGTTTTCCTTTGTGACGACTGTTTCCGCAGGCGCTTCGAGATGGATCGGGATCCTGCTGAAGCCCGCTTCTGTGCTGAATGCAACCGCTGCCACAGCGCTGAGGAGGGCGACCTGTGGGCCGAGTCCAGCATGTTGGGCTTACGCATCACATACTTCGCTTGCATGGAAGGAAAAGTGTTCGATATAACAGGTAACCTACTATTTTTTGGTCTTAACTCTAAACCACAGCCGTTTCTCAATATGTGTACTAGTGCGTTCTCGTGTGCCCATGAAACGTCATCAGCCTCAGCCCTAGTAGTGTTACAATTCACAAGAACAAGAAGACAGAGAACAAGCAAAGTCCATGGATGTTGTTCTTGCCCCTTCCTATTTACCCAGCATGCATCAGAGTAGACTTGTCAGTTCTTGAGATTGACAGCTGTCCCAGCATGCACTGCAGCAGCAGCAGCTTTCAATTGAGTGCTCACAGAGCTCAGAGTATTAAGTTAAAAGTTCACTTTTCTGTCTTTTTTGCTCTATAAAAGTACATTTTAAGATCATTTGATGCAAGAACATTATACTTTTAAAGGAATAGTACACCCAAAACATGATTAGCCTTCATTTTCTACTCACCCCCATGCTGAACAACACTCTGGAGTACTTTTTTGA
>NW_015151349.1:313270-315699 GCF_000732505.1 Cyprinodon variegatus
TTTGGCAAAATGTTCATTTGATTTGTGTTTATCTGACTGTGTTCATTATTATTCCCCAATAAATGAAAAAAGTAAGAATTTTTTATTATTATCTAGAGACTATTAATAACAGGAGGTGAGATGCAGCCCCAGATGAGCAGAGCGTGTGGTGATGTCATCCGTACGCTTCTGTTCCAAGTGATCCATATTTATGCTGCGTGCTCCCCTTCTCCCAGAGTCCACACTTTACTGTGTTCTTTGTAAGAACATATTTGGCGAGTCCGTACTCACCGTCTTGGGAATTGAGAACCGGTCCACATTTATTCTTTACCTTGCTTTGGTCTGATAGGAGACATGAAACTGGGTGATTCTAGATTTAAAGCATTTAGGAGAAAAGTGCCGCTTAAAGGGCTGGTTATACTCTTACAGCATTCTGTCGCAGTGAGGTTGAAACAGACATTTTTGATTTATGTCCAGTGTTGAAGCGTGGTCTGCGCTATACGCTGTGGGTCTAGATACGGCCGAGGCGGTGAGGACGTGGGGGCGAGTTTGTCCGACAACGGAGGGACATGAGGGCGAAAAAGAGCGGAGATCCAGCTGGAAAAAGGGTCCCAGCGTTCTCGCCCACCTCGCTCTTCTAGCTGCTCCAACTTCACGAGTCGTTTTCCACAATTTCGGTCATAAAAACAAAACAAGCCGGCCTCCTGTCTGCGGTCAGCTACAATTGGGGAGAGGTTCAGCGGAGTGTCTGCGGAGGAGGCGGGGACTTCTTTTTGTTCACTGTGCAGCTATGCAGACGACCTAGTTTCAAAGTAGAAATAAGCCTTAAGGCCTGTAGCAGAAGTAGCTGCTGCACTTGGCTAAGAAGTGTTAAAGCTTAAAGGGAAAAAAAAAAGGAAATGAGACGGGCCAAAATGTCAGAGCTATTTAAGAAGCTGACCGTTCTTCACACCTCAGTTCTGAAGTATGAGAGTAGGAATAATCCAGTGCTTTACTTTTTGCTGTAAAAAACAAGTTTAATTATTATTCATTTAAGAACTTGTTGAATTACCTTTAGTGGCATTAGTTTAATGAATTTATGTTCAGATGGTCCCTTATGTTAGACGTTTTGGTCCACTGTTTATTAAAGCATAACATCGGCTTATTTAAGATACCTCTTAAAGTCCCCTGGTAACATTAAAGCTCTCGGTTTATGGCTGTGTTAAAGAAAAAAATTAAAATTCAAAAAATCCTGAATCAAATCTTTTATTAACTCCTAAAGATTTATTCATGTAACTGAAGATTAATTTCACCCTTCATTAACCGCCATTACTTTATTAACTTGCTGTTGATGTGTTAATATAAATCTGCATGTTCCATGTTTCCTGGAAGGGGCCGCTTTTTACAGTCGCCTTTTGTATCTCTACTTCTGTCTCCTTGAACCCCAGTCGGCCTCAGCAGATGGCCGCTCACACTGAGCCTGGTTCTGTTGGAGGTTTCTTCCTCGAGATGACTTGTGTTGTGAATTAGCGCTGTATAAATAAACAGAATTTTAATTTTAAATATTGTTCAGGTTACAGATAAAAAAAGTTTTTATTACCAGTGATCTATTTTGTGATCCAATAGAAAAGAATCGATTCTTAATCCTGGAGCACCCGGCTTGCATAGCAGTAATAAAAAAAGAAAGATGGAGGGTTTGCAGTGGCAGCAGATTAAGGGTCATGTCTGGCAGGAAGCTTGTTGGTTAGTTGGTCGTGGCGGTGGGTGTGAACGAGGGACTCGCCTTCACGCTCACCCTATTGATGAGATCATACTGATGGTGGACAGCTAGCATTTATACCCATCTCAGCCTTGCCGGGTCCTCCATTTCTTTTTCCTGTTTTTTTTTTTATTTTTTTTATTGTCATTACACTCTCGCAAGTACAGAGCAATGAAATTCACTCTCTGCATTTAACCCATCCTTGTGGCACCAGGGGAGCAGCGTGGGGGTAAGGGTCTTGCTTGATCCAGAGTGGCAGTCCGTGGGAGTGGGGCTCAACCGCAGGATTCCAAGCGCAATGCCCTAATAACTAGGTCTTTCCTAAGGACCCACATTTTGCAGCCCCGTTATACCAGAACGCTGCCAATACGCCATTATACAGTAGCTGGAAGTTAGAAACGCGTTCAGCGGTCATCTGGAACACGACAGATACGTTGGAGATAAGTTCTTGATAAGTTACGCATCAGTTATGCACAAGTTACCGTATGTCAACAATCAGATAACTTACCTGTAATTTATGCCCCACTTATGAGCATACGCTGTTGGCTTTCTTGCCGTATGTTGACGTGTGCCAGCGTGTTTCAACATGTTTTAGCATTCTTTAGCGTGTTCAGCACTTATACTAGCCTGACGTAGTCCGACTCAATTCTAGTCAGAATATGAGTCTGATACTGCTCCATAGAGCTGTGATTATGGGGCGTGTTTCGAACGA